>NW_024396545.1:153648-201752 GCF_016617805.1 Bactrocera tryoni
AAATTAATGATTTAAGGCAATTCAATATCGACTGCTAAATGTGTATATACAAGAAAATCGTCTTTATACCTGAATATAAGAATGTCGAATTCTTCCACATACACTGCCGTTATGGCTCAGTGTCAACTTCAGTAAGATGAAGAAGCATAGTTAACTTATATATGTTAAACTAATGATTTAAGGCAATTCAATATCGACTGCTAAATGTGTATATACAAGAAAATCGTCTTTATACCTGAATATAAGAATGTCGAATTCTTCCACATACACTGCCGTTATGGCTCAGTGTCAACTTCAGTAAGATGAAGAAAGTTAATTAACTTAAATATGTTAAATTAATGATTTAAGGCAACTCAATATCGACTGCTAAGTGTGCATATACAATAAAATTGACTTTATACCTGAATATAAGAATGTCGAATTCTTCCACATACACTGCCGTATAGCTCAGTGTCAACTTCAGTAAGATGAAGAAAGTTCTTCTTCTTCTTAATTGGCGTAGACGCCGCTTACGCGATTATAGCCGAGTTAACAACAGCGCGCCAGTCGTTTCTCCTTTTCGCTACGTGGCGCCAATTGGATATTCCAAGCGTAGCCAGGTCCTTCTCCTCTTTGTCCTTCCAACGGAGTGGAGGTCTTCCTCTTCCTCTGCTTCCCCTGCGTTGAATACTTTCAGAGCTGGAGTTTTTTCGTCCATTTGGACAACATGACCTAGCCAGCGTAGCCGCTGTCTTTTAATTCGCTGAATTATGTCAATGTTGTCGTATATCTCGTACAGCTCATCGTTCCATCGAAAGCGATATTCGCCGTGGCCAATGCGCAAAGGACCATAAATCTTTCGCAGAACTTTTCTCTCGAAAACTCTCAACGTCGACTCATCAGTTGATGTCATCATCCAAGCCTCTGCACCATATAGCAGGACGGGAATTATGAGTGACTTATAGAGTTTGGTTTTTGTTCGTCGAGAGAGGACTTTACTTTTCAATTTCCTACTCAGTCCGAAGTAGCACCTGTTGGCAAGAGCTATCCTGCGTTGGATTTCCAGGCTGACATTGTTGGTGGTGTTAATGCTGGTTCCTAAATAGACGAAATTATCTACAACTTCAAAGTAATGACTGTCAACAGTGACGTGAGAGCCAAGTCGCGAGTGCGACGACTGTTTGTTTGATGACAGGAGATACTTCGTTTTGCCCTCGTTCACTGCCAGACCCATTTTCTGTGCTTCCTTGTCCAGCGTGGAGAAAGCAGAACTAACGGCGCGGGTGTTGAGGCCGATGATATCAATATCGTCGGCATACGCCAGCAGCTGTACACTCTTATAGAAGATGGTACCTTCTCTGTTTAGTTCTGCAGCTCGAACTATTTTCTCCAGAAGCAGGTTGAAGAAGGCGCACGATAGGGAGTCGCCTTGTCTGAAACCTCGTTTAACTTCTGCTCCATCGTCATCGATTTGGGAATCGGGTTCTCCTTCTCCTGGTGTTGTGCGTTCACTGCCATTCACTAGGCTGGAGAAGTGTTCCCTCCATAATTTAACTATGCTTTGGGCATCAATGACTAGATCACCTTTGGGGTTATAAAAGAGTATGCTCCGGTTTTGAAACCTTCTGTAAGCCGCCGCATTTTTTCGTAGAATTTTCGAGCATTACCCCTGTCGGCCAGCTTATCAAGCTCTTCGTACTCACGCATTTCGGCCTCTTTCTTCTTCTGTCTGCAAATGCGTCTCGCTTCCCTCTTCAACTCTCGGTATCTATCCCATCCCGCACGTGTAGTGGTCAGCCTGTTTTCTCTCCGCTGCGACACGGCACTCCTCGTCGTACCAGCTGTTCTTTCGCATTTTCCGAAAACCAATGAATTCGGTTGCAGCTGTACGTAAGGAGTTTGAAATTCTGTCCCACAATTCTCTCATACCGAGCTGTTACCGAGTGCTCTCAGAGAGCAGGAGTGCAAGTCGAGTAGAAAATCGTTCGGCTGTCTGTTGTGATTGCAGCTTCTCGACGTCGAACCTTCCTTGTGTTTGTTGGCGTGCGTTTTTTGGTGCACAGAGGCGAGTGCGAATCTTAGCTGCAACAAGATAGTGGTCCGAGTCGATGTTAGGACCTCGGAGCGCACGCACATCTAAAACACTGGAGACGTGTCTTCCATCTATCACAACATGATCGATCTGGTTTGGTAGTTTTTCGATCCGGAGACAGCCAGGTAGCTAGATGAATCTTCTTATGCTGAGATCTAGTGCTACAGATAACCATATTTCGGGCCCCGGCGAAGTCAATCAGCCTCAACCCATTTGCCGATGTTTCGTCGTGGAGGCCGAATTTACCGACCGTAGTGCCAAAGATACCTTCTTTGCCCACCCTAGCGTTAAAGTCGCCAAGCACGATTTTGACATCGTGGTGGGGGCAGCTCTCATAAGCGCACTCCAAGCGCTCATAGAAGGCATCTTTGGTCACATCGTCCTTCTCTTCCGTCGGGGCGTGGGCGCAAATCACCGATATGTTGAAGAACCTCGCTTTGATGCGGATTATGGCTAGACGTTCATTCACTCGGCGACGGAGTCTCTCTCCCACCACGAATCCAACACCAAACTTGCGCTCCTTTATATGGCCACTGTAGTAAATGTCACAAGGACCTACTCGTCTCTGTCCTTGTCCCGTCCATCGCATTTCTTGGACGGCGGTGATGTCAGCCTTTATTTTTGCGAGGACATTAACCAGCTGGGCAGTGGCACCTTCCCAATTAAGGGTCCGGACATTCCAGGTGCATGCCCTCAAATCGTAGTCCTTATTCCGTTTGCCATGGTCGTCATCAATAGGGGGGTCTCTCATCCGAGGCTGTTTAAACTTTTTCATTGGTATTGTTTTTTACGTGGCGGGTCCCAAGCCCAGCGCACAACCCTATGTAGGGAATGTTTCGCCTTCTCACATTATCTTGCCTTTGAACGGATGTTCTTAGGCTACCCAGAGGATACTTGGTCAAAGACCGGAAGTAGTGAGCTGCTTGAGCCATGTGTAAAAAATCGTTTCTGGCCACTCCCAAGTGAATGGTGATCAGAGAACTTTCCTCACTTGCGTGAACTTCTACACATGACTCCATCCTCCATCAATCCAAAACCAAATAATTGAGAGTTGTAGTTTTGCTGTCAATTATTTGTTTTTGGTAATGCTAGTTTTGTTCACCTAATGGTTGTTGTTATCACAAAAAACTATTCGAGATAAACATTGAGCTACATATATAGTACACTATACAAGTATATCCTATGTGTTTATAACTATATAGTATTAGCTGACCCCGCAGTCGTTGCCCTGCGTGAAATTATGTGTTTAGAAATGAAAAAGTTGAATTTATCATTTCACTTGTTTTCAATGTATTGCAGCTTGATAAACAACATTTTTTGGTTTCTGTTCCGGTGTATAGAAAAGATGGTTTTCCAACTCGTGAGCAGGCCACGTATATCTGGCCGAGTGAAAAACTTAGCATTTCCATATGTATACCATACACTATGCGACTATCCTTGTGTCTCAAATGCAATTTTTACTGGAAACTGAATACGTTTGAACTGAAATGGCAAATCGTTAGAGCTCAGAGGAATTCGTAGAATCAAGCATTCTGCCCCTTTGTATTCGATAGCTGCGTCACAATCAGTCAGGTTCCATTGCACAGTTTCGGCGCCTGAAGATTGTGGAACATAATAACGACAGATGGCATAACAAGCCTATTCAAAGAATTTAGAAATTCCACGATCGATCAATTTGTATGAGCGCAAGTCTCCCGGAATTTGGCTTTGAATCTTCCAGTTTAAGTCAACAACATCGGTATTTTTGGCAGCTAACATTGCGCGTGCACTTAAGGAATTGTAGTTACGATAATTTGTCCAATGTCCGAATATTCGTGATGAGTTCATCTTTGGTGAATTGGTAAAGGGAAGATGGAATTGATATCAAACCACCGGAAGTATCAATTGGAATTTACCCATTTCCAATTCTTAGCGAATACGATGTAAAATGTCTTCGGCAATGTCATTTTTGTTCGTATTCCATAATTAACGCTAATTTGATGGTTAATTATCGCGAAAAGTGTGCGAACTTCATTCCAGTGATTATCATGTTCCAGCAATTGTAATTGTAATTGTATGTATAATATCAAGATATTTCCGAATAGAGCAAGTTCTCGCAAACGGTTCACTGACGAAAGTTGAGAAAAAAACTCGTAAATGTTAATTTTGTTGCTGGGGGTGTTTTCTCTGTCTGTACTGTATTCTCTGTGTTGAAATAGACTATTTGGTCATTCTCCAAATTAACTGCGAGACGCACAACAGTCGGAAAACGTTCATGAATCGCAAAAGTAAATATCATACAAAGCGCTTTATTGCAGTTCACGTATCGACCGTATCGTTCAAGATCAATAACCGCCGTGTTGCTTCCTTTGGTGACGTTTTACAAACGTATTTTATCGATTACACCAAACTGCAATACGCAACATTGACATGACTTTTAAATGTGAATTAGACAACAGTGGCGAATATGGTACGATCCATATGTTGTCGACTTCGATGTGTTGTTAACTTCGATATTCACGCCTCTAAATTGAATGCTAAATGTTCTGCCATTGTCATCTGGCGAGCGACGCTGATACATTGGATATCCATCATTTCTAGTTTGTGTTTCCGAAAGAAAAGCACCTGGATAGTGTTTCGTACATTTATTGTCAGACATACAAACCGAAGTGGTATTGTGATGTCCGTAAGGTACATGAACCATATTGGTTTCGTATAATTCTGCTTCTATCTCAGGATCAGGAATTTCAGAAATGATTACATCAATTTGATTTAGTGTAACCACCCTCCACAATCCAAAGAGGAATATGTGCGTGCGGCAAACCTCTCTTTTGCCACTCAACAGAGTACATCCAGCATCTAACAGCGCCACATACATAAGTATACGTTGCTTTAAGATAAAGTTTACAAAACATCGCAACTGTTGTTTGAAAAGTTGACCTCTGACATCGTGACGATCGCTTGCTGATTGCCCGCGACCCATACTTTCATTCGTATGTCATCGCATCCTGGGAATACTCGGTCATGTGCCATGGGCTGTCAACATACATACTTATATTGATGTCAAAACGAACGCGACCTCTTCGTGGCATCGTAACAAATTTCAATCTGTAATAGAGCACTTTGTGTAAAACACACATAATGTTTTCACGGAATAAATTTCAATAATTTTTTTTTGAATAACCGGAATAAAGAAAGCAAACGACAAATTTGACAATTGAAAAACAAAAGGAAAAAAGTTGAAAAAAAAAATTTGGTATGAAAAAAAGTTATTTTTTTGGAATTGTCCAACTTTCCGACTTTTCCTCACGAAAAGCATACAGTTTTTTTATTTCTAAACTTTCCTCGGTCCACAGCGATCAACCTCTGAAAATTTCATCAAGATTGGTTCAGCTGTTCTCGAGCATTAGCGTTACTAACAACATTCATTCGTTTGTATGGGAAAAAGAAAACAGCTCTTTTTAGGGTTTTTCCGGCAATTATTCGAATTTTTTTCGCCACAAGAACCATCCTTGAGCCTCAACGAACATTTTAAAAAAAGAATTGGCAAAATTGGTCCAGGCGTTTTTGAGTTACGCGCCAGCATTTAAAATCATGTTCGTTTTTATTTCCTTTTTAAAATCGTATTTGAAAATTTATTTTCTTCATAATTTTTTTCGGAAAATTTTCCAGAATTTTCTTAAGTATCCTCCTTGTTTGGGCGGAGACCTGTCCGAATTGGTGGTAATCACCGAAATCGGCCCAGGCGTTCTCCAGTTATAAGCGTAGTAACTAACGTCACTTTCTTTTATATATGTACATATATAGATACGTAAAATATTCTTATTGAATTCCGATTGACAGTTTGTTCATTCGTTCGCCTGCGCGGTGGAAGTGATAACAATACGGGCAAGGCACCGCTCACCTTTATGTGAAATCCTATATCACTTGAACCTACCTAAAATTATGTTATTGTCTTACAATGTTTTTCGGCTGTGAGTAGCGTTTAAAATGCATTCGCACCATGTAGTGAAGCTCATCCCATGTGTGTAGTGTAGCCACTGTACTCCCCCTTCTATCATGGAATTTTTCTTTTGCCCCGGAGCCGTTTTGACATTACTTCAGGGTAAATAGTATGGCTTATATCGTATACTGGTTCGATTGCGTAAATACATGCTGGACTTTCCATTTTTCTCATGTTGTACAAGTATTTTCGGAAATATCCGTAACCGGAGAGCATCTATGTAAGATAGAAGTTTATCTATATCTTCGATTAGTTTGGCGGTTCATCTTCCTTCGCGCTAACTTGTCCACCGATCTTTCCAGATTTCAATTGTTTGCTTCCTCTTCTGCAGTCCTGTGGACATTTGTATTTCTATTCTGTCTTTCATACACAGCCAGAGTTGCTTTCGCTTCTTCGCGAGTAGATCTATTGGATTGCTGCCGCTTATCACCAGCACTGCGGATGTGGAAACAGTGCGGAACACCGAGGATACTTTCAGGGCTGCCGTTCTCTGCCTCTTATCATGACTTGCAATATATGTTTCACATTTAATGAATCGGTTCATAATTCGTTACCGTATAATAGTATGGACTGTGTTATCTCCATGAGCAGTTTCTTTCTACTTGTCAGCGTATGCGCTATAAGTCTTGAAAACGACGAGGTTATTCTTATACCTAGGTATTTTGGATTTGCGTCGTTTAGAATAACCACGTTGCTAAACTGAGCTAACATTTCTTTGAGTATGTGGCATATTAGTAGTATGTGGGATGAGCAAAAATAGATAAAATCTGGTCGGCACTACCTCCCACTTAAATATATTCAATAAAAAATGTTTGGTTGCACCCGAAATTAGCCCCTCCTTACTTGTTTTATTTTATTATATTGCATTATTATATTCAATCATACATTTTTATTCATTTTCATTCATAAAATCACTTTAAATAATTTTGTACGGTTTTTGAGACCAAATGCTCCTATATCAGTGAAGCGCTTTACCTAGCCCGCGGGCGGCCGACTTTATTGCTCTCTCACAGATTCGCTCACACGTATTAGTCAAGCGCTCTCTATACATTGTGGAAAATTAATGTGCATTTGAAAATCACTTGATCAACGACTGTTGACTGCAACGCATGTAATTTGTATGTGCGCGCTGATTAACAATTTTACTATGTTTAATATTGAGTGGGAAAACAAGTTTTTGTTTTCCGAAAACTTTTTCGGTAATGCTGAGTGTTTAGTTTGTAAACACATAACTAAACGAAATAGGGAGTACTATGTTAAAAGGCATTATAGCGGAAACCATTCTATTTATGAATCGGTAACGAGCATTTCTAGAGAATTATTTATATGCCAACTAAAAAAACCGTTTTATGAGCAATTCATTAACGATTCATGGGGGGAAAACTCAAGCGTTCGTTATGCTCAACGAAAGACTAGTTTTGCTGTTGCTTTAGAGCTGGCAAAGCAAGGAAGACCATTCGAGGACGGAGTTTTTTTTAAAGATATGTGTCAAAAGGTTTTTCATTATTTCAGTACTATAGGTCAGGAAGTTTTCGCTGCTATCAGTTCAATACCTTTATCACGGACAACTATAACTCGACGCACTGAAATAATAGGTCGACATATTTAGTATAATATGACTATGCGAAGGGTGCAAGAAAGCAAGTATTTTTCCATATGTATTGACGAGAGTACAGATATATCCGATGTGAACCAATTAATTATTTATGTAAAAACGGTAGATGAAACCTTCGATACAAAAGTGGACATGCTTTCGGTTGTATCTATGCATGGCCATGTGACTGGTGACATTCTGTATAATGCTGTATATTCAAAGGTCCTTGCAGTCTTTGATACAACTAAATTAAGTAGCATATGTACTGATGGTGCTCAAGTCATGGTAGGTAGAAATGAAGGACTTTCTGGAACTCTAAGCAAAAACGGATACAATTTCCCTCTTTTTCACTGCATTATACATCAACAAGCTCTATTTGCAAAGTGTTTGAATATAACCAATGCAATGCAAGTTTCTGTAAAAATTATAAATAGAATTAGGGGAGGCCGAAATTCTTTAAGGCATAGAAAATTCAAGAAGTTTTTAAAAGAAATCGATGCAGATTATGGGGACCTCTTACTGTTTACAGAGGTCGCGGAAAAAGTTTAAAGCGAGTTTTTGATTTGCGCAGGGAAATTGCCTTATTTTTAGAAAACGATTCGTCAGCAGAGTCCCAAGAACTTCTTATATCTTTTAGAGATCCAAATTTTATATTAGATCTAGCTTTTCTTGTGGACATAAGTGAACAAATGATTCAGTTGAATTTGACCTTACAAGGTCGCGATAAACAAATATTCGATTTAGTCTTAGCAATTGAAAAATTTCCCCATAAATTAAGCTTGCTTATTAATAATTTTAAAGAAAACGACCTCACTGTTCTAAGAAGAACACGCTTTATTGTAGGAAAATATTCTAACCATGCAAGGCTGCAAGAATATCAACCAATCCTTGATATGTTGCAGACTAATTTTCATAACTGATTTCATGACTTTTATAAAATTAAGCATATTATTGAAATTCATAACGACTCTACTGGGTGTAATACTTCTGCGGTGAGTTTAGTTTCAAAATCCGAATTAGAAAAGATGCAAAGTGATTTATTGTTGCCTCGTGAAACTGGGCAACAGTTTTGGAAAAATCTGAACGACAACTTTTATCCGAAATTGAAGAACGAAATGTGGAAACTCTTTTCAATGTTTGGAACTACTTATTGCTGCGAAGTTTCGTTTTCCACTTTGAAATTAATAAAATCAAATACTAGAAATAAAATTAGCGATCGGCACCTTGAAGACTTACTTCGTATAAAGTTTTGCGGCTCCGAACTAGATTTAGATAAGTTGGTTCAAGACCATGAAAATATTGATTTTTAGTTTTTTGATACAGCCGTTTAGGTGAAAACTTCAACATAAATTCAATATTTAAAATTTTTTGAATCTTAATTTCTTTTTGACACGTGAATTGTCTTTATTTTTGTAATTGATAAAAAATTAATAAGGAATTTAATTAATTTCACAATTTTGTAAAAGTTGTCGAATCACTTTCAAATTTTTTTTATATTAATTAATACTAAAGTTTTGTATTTTTTTTGGGTGTAGCAGCAAGCTCTCTCACACTCCAACACAAGCACACTGTTTGGTAGTGTGCGTTTGGGCATCACTGTCCCATATGCGTTGATGGAATTTTGAAATAATTATATTAGCTCTTTTAATGCATTTTTATGACGTCCGTATGGTTTAAAATTTTTTAGTTAATCAATAAAAAAGCTTGGTTCTTCAAGAGATCAATGCCATCATTGACGTTGAAGTTAGAAATATAAAAAGCCTTCGTGTGGATTTGAAAATGTTTGTGCGACCAGTAGAGAGCAATTTATAATGAATCTAAAATTATTGCAGAGGAATTAGAGCATGTCGAGACGACAGCAAGAAAAAAAAACTTGTGAAACAAAATTCACGGAAACTCAGACCGGGTCTATCCTGCGTAATTGGAAATGAGAGAGCTACTTACCTTCCCCACTTGGACAGTTGACTGAAATTCTACAAAAAATATATGTAAATGGAGGGATTCACTACGGCCGTTCAAGATCACTACCAAGATATAAAAACTATGAAATTGAAAGAAAATGAAATTGATGACATATTATTGCATCAATTTTCAATTGAAAAAGATTGAAAACATTTATTACTTGATAGCCAACAATTATAAAGCACTTTATCACATATTGAAAGGTCAAAAGCTTTTTTTAATATGCCATAATATTACAAAAAAAAATATTTAAATAGTTTCTCTATATATTAAATGGCCGACCTAAATTAATTTTTATCGTAATAAATGTAATAATTTAAAGACCAAAAAACAAATATCTTGGCTGATAATTTGGACATCCCTTTATCCATGTTAAAAGTTTCTGATTATCATCATTCAAGAAAATTTGGTTGGGCCTTCATCCGACACAGAATTAGAGGTGGGGAGCAATCGACTGCCGCTAGTCGACGACAGTTTTTTTCCGCAATGTGGATAGTTTCGGTAGTTGACGTCGATAATCGACGATAGTTCACCAAGTAAATTATACTTATATTCTTGAAAATTATACATGCAGTTTCTAAAATGAATAACTTTTTAACAATAATAATTGTTGGCTCACCGCTTGAGAATTACTGCCTCGCTTGTCCATATTTTTTAATACTTGTACTATATATAATTGGCTATTTATTGTTCTCTATTTAATTGCCTAAAATATTCCAATTCAAGCAATCGAAGTCATTCACCTCGATGCAGCCAATAATTGTATTTGCATTGCATACATTTATAAATGTTTGATTAGCTTGCTTTTCATACTTATGCGACCGCTAAGTTTCGCTCACACAATTAACGTACATTTGTTGTAAGTGCACATACACATATGGTCAAAATAATAAGTACATTCCTTTAGGCTGCAGACATGATTGAATTTTGAATGTTTGGTGAAGCAAATGAATGCAACTATGGGTGGATTTTATTAAATTCGACATGGTAGTACTTTTTATAGTAAAAAGAAAATGCTGTATCAACTCTTTGTAGTGGGCGTGGCAATTGATTGTTGATGTTCGTTTTCTAAGTGGTCAAAATAATAAGTACATTGTTAAT
This sequence comes from Bactrocera tryoni, assembly GCF_016617805.1. Taxonomy (NCBI): domain Eukaryota; kingdom Metazoa; phylum Arthropoda; class Insecta; order Diptera; family Tephritidae; genus Bactrocera; species Bactrocera tryoni. The sequence continues at coordinate 164,359 of NW_024396545.1, forward strand.
TATTTTCAGATTTTCATCAAATCGAGTGATTTATTTTAATGGTTTGCTCTTTAGGTTGTATAGCTCCATGTTTAAGACTCATTAAAAACTAAACAAATGTATATATGGGTAGAAAAAAGCATTGCAGGGCGGAGGAAAAGGACATCGTCTTAATCCTCATAAAAGAGGGCCAAAGTCCTAGGAATATCGCTAAAATATTAGGCCGTTCATTGTATTTCGTACAGAATACCCTAAGGATGAAAAAGAATGTTGAAACTCGCGATTGACCAAAAAAGACATAGGACAACCGTATCGTCACTCTAGTAAAAAGGACCCATTGGTATCTTCAAGGATAATATTAGCCGATATTGGTAGCATAATATCTTCCCGAATGGCCCGACGAATACTATATCGAGCTAATTTACCTGCCCGGATGGCCAGAAGAATACCATAATTACAAAAAAAAAAATTTGAGATAAGATTACATTTCGCGAAAAATCATGCAAATTGGTCCGGCCCAAATGGTCAGAAAAAGTGGGCGAAATATCTTGTGGAACGACGAAACAAAAATTAATTTGTTCGGAAATGATGCCTGACGGAATGTTGGTCGTCCAAAAGGCAAAGAATTGCATTTACAGTCTACAAAAAAGACCGTTAAACACGGTGGCGGCAACATAATGGTCTGGGGCTGCCTTTCGTGGTATGGTGTAGGGCCAATACATCTTATATCAGGCACCATGAATAGGCTTCAATATAAAGATGGCTTGGAAAACACGATGCTGCCATAAACTGAGGAAAGTATGCCACTAATATGGAAATTTCAGCAGGATAACGATCCTAATCATACTTCGACGTTGGTAAAAGGTTGGTCCCAGGACAATGGTGTGAGTTCTCTTATATGACTATGTCAATCTCCCGACTTGAATCTAATTGAAAACCTTTGGGGGGAACTAAAGCAACAGATTGGGTAGCAATCGTTTTAAAATAAGGATCAAATCAGAAAATTTCGTTGAAAAAACCTGGTATGAGATTACAATTGATAGGTGCCGCAAACTAATCTCCAGTATGCCAAAACGAATCTCAAAAGGAATTGAAAATAATGACAGATATACTACATACTGATGAAAGAAGTAAATAAAAATCAAATAGGAGACAGAAAACTCAAACTAATATATTTTTTCTATCACTGATTCCTGATGTACTTATTAATTTGTCCATGCCCTTTTCTTAGTCTTTTTATTATTTCCTAGAAATTTAGGTTTCTATTTCAACTATTATCACAAATATCTTTCTATTATTTTAGACATATATGAAATGAAATATGATATTATTTCACTTTAAACGTGAATAAAAGAAAATTTATTAGTCATTGAATGTTACACGGGCTCAATCAAAATAGTACTATTATAATACTTGAAGATTTTTTTATAACTTTTCTACAACAGGATTTGCCAGTCTCTAATTCTAAACCTGTCAAATACTTCCTGATTTGTTTTTATTATGGACATTGAAGTGTTATGACAAGATTCCATAACCTAAATCCTCTTTGGATACCCCCACTACTCATTAGAGCGAGAGGCGAGTTGAGTCCATCACGTGACCCAGTGTCAGACTTTTAAATACATAGTTACTATTATAACATCGCTTTCCCAAATTAAAAAAAAAATATTTCCTGATAATTCCCAAATGATTTTACGTCTGTTGCAATTTAAATTTCGCCATTCCCTCAAAAATTCGCCAAGTATACGGTTGAATATGTTTTTAATGATTCTTAATTAACTGTTCGTTCCCAAATTATAAAAAGGCTTTCCCGAAATTTCCCAAATTAATTCCCGATTGTTCCATACATTAATGTATGGAAATGATCAATTTATTCGCCAAGTATACGGCGGTTGTTTGTCTTTATAAGTAAGGTATACCGAATCTCTTGATGACCGATGTCGCATGTCGTAAATGATAATAGCAGAAACAGCCAAAAACGTAAGCCCGTGGCCCGTGTCAGCTGATACGACCTATTTTATGGGAGTGCAATATAAGTGAACAGCGAAAAACGCTACTCCCTTCTACCTTTGCCGTAGGAATCCACGGCATTTAGATTTTTGCCGTAGAAACGTGTCAGCTGATTGCTCTCTCACAACGCAGGGTTGCCAATCTCGACATACTGTAGTAAATATAAAAGTTGTCTTCATTATGTTTGAAATTTTCTTAAATCAAAGTCGAATGCTATTATTTATAAATATGTAAACTATTTTTAATAGTTTGTTTTCAGTTTTGATATTTTATATTATGAAAAATTGTAATTGAAAACTTAGATGTGTACGAAACTATATATGCGTATTGAGCAATGGCAACATTGTTCAAATGAAAACAAACAAAGATGGCTGATTTCTGCGTTTTTACCACGGGCTCAACTTTTAACACATTTTGCTCGCTAAGGAAGGCAATGCTATAAAGCTGAAACTAGAGAATTTCACTCTTCCGTAGGGACAACGTAGTTGTTGTTGTTCTCACTTGAGCATTTTCGCTGTTTCAATGTAAAATAAAACTCACCACAGCTTTTACCGTCCCTAACGTGTATGTTTGCCCAAATTGGATTTTTTCCGTAGAAACGAGTTTGTTCTCTTAAAGAGTTTGCTCTCTTAAACACAGCGGTTCCAGTCTTGATATTTTATTGTCTTTAAAAAATAAACTTGAATATATTTGAAATATTCTTAAACTAGCTATTCTTTAACTAACTAATTAGATACGTACACCATTTTTAATAATTGGATTCTAGTTGGCTCTAATGGGATCAAGCCAGAACACCAACAACTACATTTAATACGGAAGTACAGTAGAGATACTAAAAAACTTTTTCGCGGTAGCTTTCTGAGGGGTAAATAGCGGTCATTTTGGATTTCCAGCGGAAGCAACGCAATATATTGAGGTAGTAAATAAGAGGCGAAAGCTACGAATATTGTTATTAAATCAAAAATGATTTATTTATGGTATATTTTTATAAATAGATGATTTAAACGTCATAGTGTGTCATATTTCGTCCTTGAAACATTGATTTATTGATAATAAGATATTTTGTAAGTAGTGAGTTGTTGTGTCCCTGATGTTAGATTTCTCGGTGGTGAGTTTTCTACGGCTGTATTTTTTTACATTTGACCGACAGAAAACATAAAAGGTGCTGCTTTCCTAAGCCATTCTTGTTTTTTAACTTTAAATTCGCTTCTTTTATTTAAATAAATTATTTATAAAATTATATTCTTATATCTAAACGCAAATTCCAACTTATTTTCTGTTGTAACGGCTAACCAATTTGTATATGTCAAACGAAAGCTTACCACCCTTCTTTTTGCATGTAAAAGTTAAGAAATTCGTGAAGCATGCTTAACACTTGTTAAAAAAAAAAAAATTAAATAACAAGTAATATCACGGCAAAATTTTAGAAACATGCAAAGTAATTCAAAATAATCACTTAAATAACGTAAACACTTGCATTACATATTATCAATGAAAATGTTGCTCCTCAAACTTTAAAATTTATCTGTAGCTTAAATGCTAACACAACACACTGATTATCATGAGCAAAAAAATGTGTTACACAACACCCTAAGATTTTTTACAGTTGAGTATATGTATATAAATAAAGCTGGCACTATTTTCAAAGCGGTCCCTTTTATATTAATACCCTTGGCTGTTTCTAATTCTATAGCATATCATTCCTATATCACATTCTTGAATTTCTTTCAAAGAAGTCGTTCATCAGTAATTTTGTTTCAACAGCTTTTTTCATAATACATGGGTAAATTAGATGGATGTCTGAGATAGTTAAAGTTATGCCAGATAACTGCGTTTCCTTCGATCCGTGGGATGTAATCCGAGTGTGAATAATCGGTTAATTTGGCGATTGTTATGGTCACGAAAAGCAACACAGTCGATGGCCTAAGCAGGAAAACAAATACTTATGGACCTCACCCCCTATTATTTTAACAGCTGTTTCCGAGTCTATTGTAGCTTCTTCGTACAGAAAAGTTAGTTTATTGCCTACTCTCTTATTTGCTTTCAGTACTTTGTCACCTACCACAACATTTCTATTTTGTCTTGCCTCATTGTGCCTCTGTAATTGTAGTTTTTGTGCATTTTCACTTTTTCCCTTATTTCTGCCTCGAATTCCGGTGTGGATGTGAGTATTACGTCAACTGGTCTTTGATTTATGCTAGAGTGTAGTGATACTATATATTTTACTTTATTGTTGATTCAAGTACCTGACAACATCCAAGAGAGTGCTAAGAAACCTCTCTACCTGTCCATTTGAAGTACTATGGAGTGTGGGGACTTTATGATTTGACCATTGAAAATATTTTTTGTTCCAGAATTTAAAGAAGGTTCACTGTTACAAAATTCAATTGTGGTATGTGGGTGGAAATTCACAAGTTGCAAAATTGATCGTTCTTTGCTAATTAAGGTTCTAGAAGTTATTGGTTGCATTATGGCGGTTGCATTTTAAAAATTTATCGATACTAGTTAAGAAATATTTATTATCCGTTGAAAATGGGGAGGATTTCGCCGATAAAATGTTATTGCGGGTGTCGGTCATATTTGTCTCTAATACAAAATTTGCAATTTGCATACATTACCGGTTCAATATTTCCGTTAGGGATTTGGCTATAGATAAAAATTCTTTGGTAAAACACCTATAGCAGCTTATCATACCCGAAAACGATCTAATTTGAAAAAGTGTGGTTGGTTCTTTAAATTTTCTAATAGCTTTTATTTTACTGTGCTTCATTGTAATACCTCCTCGAGAGACCACGAATTTAAGAGATTCGACTCTGTCTTTGAAAAAGTGCGATTTTTTCGCGAAATTGTTATATTTGCGATATAGAGTTTATCCAATACTCATCCTGTGTGTTTCATATGGTGTAGATGCTGGCAGCATTTTTCAAACCAAAAAGAGGTCAGCAAAATTCATACTTCCCGTTCGCTACAGAAAAAGTAGTTTTTTCCTGTCCATTTCCGCAAATAGTATCTGGTGAAATCCAGATTTTAAATCAAGCTTGGTAAAGAAGTGGACTTTATCGAGGTTTGATAGAAATACAGTTATATTTGAAATATGATATTTATCATCAAACGTTTTGGAGTTAAGTTTTCTAAAGTCTATAACCAGTCGTTTTTCCTGTTTCCTTGTTCGTCTACTCCTTTTTTATCTACCACACATAATGGATTATTGTAGGGTGATGCTCTAGATGGCCTAGTTATATTATTTTTTAACAAATTACTAACTTCGTTATTCACCCATTGTGTAAGGATCTGGAGTATACTGCTTCTTCATCTTCCGTTCGGATAGTGGCAATAATGTTAATACTATGAGAGTGACCTTCTTAGGGTCGGCAAATACCCCTGTTCTTTTTAAAATCAATTTGTTGGGAACTTCTACATTTTTGAGCTCCCTAAAATTGAAGTCAACTCATTTTAGAAATTGAGTTCTTTCTGAACTGGCTGCAGTTTGTAATGTTTTATTTTTGAAATCCAATGATGCATAAGGCATTTATTTTGACCAGAGTTAAAATCCTGAAGAGACTTAATAAAAGAAAATCATTTACGGCAGTCACGTTTTTTAATTCGTTTTTCGGTTTGATGTAGTAGCTTTATGGTTCTGTGTGCTATCGTTAGTTCTACAGAAGGCAGCAGGAAGCTGTTCCTAAAAAATTCACTTCTTCATTTGGATTAGTTTCATTTCTAATATCATCAGCTTTTGATTCGGCTTTAGTATAATATTCTAATTCGTCTTGAGTAGAAGCATTTTTATTTTTTGAAATATGATTTATCCTTTGTTGTCTTGCTCCCGTATACCTTGCAGTGCTACCATTTGGTCATAATCTGAATCGAAGGTGATACATAAAGAGAGAAACTTATATTTGTGTGTCATTATAGTTTTATTAATGAGAAGTGATAGCTTAAGCTCGGTTTGCTTAAAGTATTGAATTATTGGCAAATTTCCGTGACGAAGAGTCGAGAACTCGTTGTCAATTAGGTACAGTGAACAAAAAAAAAAGCTGGGACAAGCGATGGCGTTGAATATATTTTGATATATCTCTGCAACTAAGCAAAGTATTGATACATATTATCATAATCATAATAATACAGCAGATGAAACATTCTCCTATTCATAGCATTTACCAAATTTTTGGTTACTTTCTCAGAAATATTAGACCAAATGTCTTGAATGGCTGTAATCATGTCGTTTCTATTTCCGGTCCTTTTCTTAGTTCAGTTTCTATGTGGGCCTACAAACGCTCCATCGGATTTAGATCCGGACTTTTTTGACATTGTAAAGTAGCCACTCCCTGTCGACCATCGCTGAGTGTTTAGGATCGTTATCGTGCTCCAGGTAAAAACTACGTGGTAGATCCAATTTCGTTGCAATTTCGGGCAAGTGTTGTTTCAATATATCTAAATACCGTAATTTAGTCAAGGTTTCATTCAACACGCACAAAGTTCATGGCTCTTTAGCTCGCATTGCACCCCAAACCATAATACTACCCCACCATGTTTCACTGTCGGTATAACGTTACGCTTCTCTAGCGCTGTGCCTCTCCTTCACCACACAAAACGACGTTCATCGGACCCAAATATGTATATTGGATTTTGATTCATGGCAAAAGACAACGAAGTCCCAGAATGGTTGTGGCTTTTTCACATATTCCTTTCCGTAATTTAAACGCTTCATTATATTTCGTTTTAAAACGACAGTCATCAACTAGCTCTCACGCCTATAAGTCGTGTCTTTTGCATATCGAGTGTTTTTTTCGACACTTTCTGTTTCTTCTTTTCGGACCTTTTATATACGTTTAATTCGTTCTTTCTTACTTTTTTCTTTTACTGTTCGCGCGCAGAATCTTATTAAAAGGTGCGCATCAGTGCTTCTCGTGCAAAATGGCCCCTGGGCCTCAAATTATCGAGGCGAATTGTTTCGCCGTATTCGATACAGGATACAGGATACAGGTTTCGGTTATGGATTTTCCAGAACTCCCATATATAAAAGTTGACGACCCCAAAGTCGTTGCGATGGAAGCTACTGACTCGGCCAAACCCCTTTCCTACTATTCCTGTTCTGCCATTTATCGTGCCATTAAGCAAATTAGTGATTAAGTTCACTCCATATCTACCCTTCGAGATGGTAAACTACTTCTGCTTGTCAAGAATAACGATATTGCAAACAAATTAATGAAATTAAAAGAACTACCTAACATATGTTCAATATCAGCCACTCTACACGAGTCTCTCAACCAAGTAAAAGAAGCGATATTTGCTCCATTTCTAAAAAAGGTTTCAGAGGAGGAGATAGTAAACGAGCTCAGCTCTCAAGGTGTCGTGTCAGTATTTAAATTTAATAAGTTTATTGAAGGAAAACCGCACCCCTCTGGGGTTTTGTTACTAACCTTCAACCTCTACAAGTTACCAAATGAAATTGACGTTGCCTGGTGTAAACTTTTGGTATGTCAATATATTCCTTCGCCAATGCGCTGCAAAAATGCCAACTTCTTGGTTATACAGTAAAGCACTGTAATCGTTCCCCTCTTTGTGTTAATTGTTCACTCCCTCCCTATGCCCCATCTGATTGCGAACGCATTTTTTGCATCAACTGCTTCCAACAACACGCATCATCTTCCAAAGACTGTACCAAATTCTTACAAGCAAAAGAGATAATAAAAATTAAAACAATAAAAAAATGTTCAATGCGCGAAGCAATAAAAATTCATAAGGAACAAACAACACCAGCTTTTCTATCCAATAACACATATGCTTCAATAGCGTCCAATTCCAATGAAAATATCCAAACAACAAACACTAACGTTGACTCTTCCACCACCGTAAACACTAACTACATTAGTTCTCCCAGCAACACTCAAAGATCAATTTCACCAAAAACCACCAAAAAGCATTTCTCCTTTACAGCAAACCAATATTTCCAAATCGCCCATAGTGGAATCCAATCTAGCATTAGAAAGGAACATTTCAACGAACGGACAAACGGAACTAACCTCTCTTGCCGCTCCATAAATTCTGATAGTCCACCAAGACTCTCTGCCTGTAGTGAATTCAACACTAACCTCACCACTAAAAATAGCCCACCTCTTTCTCAATAGAAGCCATCCATTCAAATGACTTCACCATACCAAGCAAACCCACCATTCTCTCCGTCTTCTCAATTCCAATCCCTACCTTTCGAACCTCTTCCATCCCTTTCTCTAGTACTTTCCAACACTTAAGAATTAATGATAAAATTTAATACAAACGATATCTGAACATACTATATACAGATAAACAAAATATTTTTTTCTCTCTGTCTTATTAATGACGCTTAAAGTCATCCAGTGGAACATAAACAGGTACAACAACAATTATGATGAACTCTTATTACTCATAAAAGAGCAAAACCCAGACGTTATTTGCATTCAAGAAACACATATCTCAGTTACTCCCAGTAACAACATTTCCTGTCCTAGGCAATACAGCGGTTATTTTTCGAATTTACATAACATCCAAAGCAATTAGCAAGGCGTTTGCATTTTAATAAAAAAATCATACCACTTGAAATTATGGATTTAAATTCCACACTATCAACAATAGTTCTTAAAATCAACTTAAATTTTAGCTTTACTATCATTAATACGTATATACCACCCCAGAAAGTCTTTAACGAAACTGATTTGAAAGATTTACTTTCCCAATTACCCCCACCGGTTTATGGACTGGGGATTTCAACGCGTGGAATACACTTTGGGGTTCCCGAAAATCAAACACAAGGGGTGCAATTATAGAGAATTTCTCATTGAACAGCAACCAATTCTTCTTAACAATGGCGCCCCCACACATTTTTCTCCCCACTCTTCCCTAACGAGCGTCGACCTTTCCCAATCGTCTCCCCAGCTCTCTCCCAGAATTAGTTGGGAAGCTTCCTCTATTCTCAGAGGTACTGACCACTTTCCTATATCGATCTCACTTCAAACAAACTTCCACTTTGAAATGTATAAGCATCTCCCAAAATGTATTATTTTACGCGCAAACTGGAATATTTTTCAAAGAGAAATTTTAAAAAGTTTACCCACCAGTCCAATCGACAACATCAACCAAGCCACATCTGCATTCACAAAACTGATTCGTTCTGCGGCAAATAAGTCGATCCCTCAAACCAAACGCAAGTCTTCAAAAGTTTTTCCGATCTGGTGGAACAAAGATCTTGGTCATATGCGTGACAAAAAAATGAATACTCGAATACTTTCAAGATATCAATGTCTGAATATAATCTGAATAATTACAAAAAGCAAACTCCTTCTTTAAAAGAGCTGTAAAGACGGCTAAAAGGAAAAGTTTTGAAGTATTCACTGCCAAAATCTCTCCTGCGTCAACTACCGAAAAGGTATGGTCAGACATTAAACTTTTGACTGGAATCCCTCACAACCATATTATAGCGGGATTCTGTAACCAGTCTCTAGGCTCTATTTGACACATTTTGAGGTAAAGTCTCAATTTGAGACTGGTTACTATTCACTAAACAGTCTCAGTCTCTAGTTTCAAAACATTGTCTCAAATTTTGTCAGCTGGTAATAAGCAGGTCACAAACGTATTGAGAAAAGAGAAAACAAGCAATGGACGAAGAAGTCGCAGCTTTTTTGTTAATTTTAGAAACATATGAAAATGAAGAAAGGTAAGTATTGTTTAAAGCAATGAATATAACAGTATTATTAATTTCTTTCAATCAGAAATGCAAACAGGAGGAATTTGGCGCACTTAAGGAATAGTGAGGATCCATTTTTATTGGAGGAAGAAATATTTAGAAAATATTTTCGTTTTCCAAAATCGTTGTGTTGGGACCTTATACAGGATTTGAAACCTCACGACAATCGTTTCCGAAAGTCTGCTATTCCTTTCGAGATTCGGGTGAGTGTTCATGCTTTTAAATTAAAATTTTTTACTAAACATTGGTGTACTATTTCTAGTTCGTTTCAGTGCTATATTTTTTTTCAAATGGCTCATACCAATACTGCATTGGAAATAGCCATTTATCTGCCATGAGCCAACCTAGCATATCCCGAAGTATAAGGCATATATGCAAACTTGTGTTGGAACACAAAAATGTGGAAATAAGTTTCCCAAATGCAACAGAGCACTACAACACGATTAAAATGGGGTAAAGTATATATATATGAGTTAAATTAAACAAGTATATCAAAACATAAATATATTTCTAGTTTCCATAATAAGTTTGGAATAAAAGGAGTGATTGGTGCTATTGACTGCACCCATGTTGCTATAATTGGACCGTCTTCGTCGTCTAACTTTATTCCACATGAATACATGAACCGAAAGGGTTACTACAGTATTAACTTAGAAGCGGTAGGTTAAAATATTAATTTTATATAATTAATGTACGTATATATGAATTTGAGATTTGTGACGACAAACTTATTTTTTGCCATTTAAATGCCCGTTTTTCTGGCTCATGCCATGACTCTGGCATTTGGAGAACATCGCCGGCCAGAATAGAATTATTAAGGGAACATGTTTCTGGTTCATTTAAATGGCTTCTAGGTGACTCAGGATATTCACTGGAGCCATGGCTTTTGACTCCTATATCAAACCCATCTGTATCAAATGAAGTTCTTTATAACAGAATCCATATAAAGGCCAGGAACATAATTAAAAGAGCCTTTGGTGTTTTAAAGTCTCGTTTCCGGTGCTTATCTAAAGAGCGAGTACTGAGGCATACACCCTCAAACGCCGCGTTCTTGGTTTATACTTGCTCAATTTTCCACAACATTTTGCAAAAACATGATATTTGTGACTTCGATGAAATCGACATGGAAAATTTTGAGGACTCTTCCTTCTTTGATAATTCTCCAGCTCAAACAAATCAGTATTACACTGCAGGAATAAATGCACGACGTAACTGCTTAAACTCTCTCACACAATCTTTGTAAATAAATATCTTTACAAATAAATATTTCATTTATATTTTCACAAAAAATTAATAAATTCATTTATTCAGTCTTTTATATGTATGTACATAATAATCATTAATACGAACATAAAAATCATTTAACTTATTCAGTTTTTCTTTTATATGTATGCACATTATATACATTAATAGGAGAACTTAAAAATAATTTAACATAAACATATTCTTTGGTGTGTATGTACATTATAAACATTACTAAGAACAACTTAAAAATATCTTCTTAACTTAAACAAATATTTTCTTAATTTTTTTTTTAAAACAACTTCCGATAGCTTTAAAATAGCACTTGCCATATTGTTCAAAGAGTCCGCAACATTTTGGAAGCATTGTTGCGATGTCTCTCTAAATTTTGCCTCTTCTTCGCTCCTCTTCTTCATTGTAGCCATCATGTCAGCAAACATTTCCTGAGAAGTCTGCCTTCGAGAACGTGACGTTGATGGCATCTCACTTACTGTCGGACTCTGCGGATCTAGATTGATTATAATGTCGTTCTAAACGAAAAAAGAAAACATTCCATTTTATTTACTAATAAAAAAATGTTTATAAACATATACGCAAAGATTTTATTTAATCATACCTCTACTCCAATAGTTGGGACATCAGGCAGCCCATCAACCACGGTCCTCCCTAGTGTTCCATCGCCCGCTCTTCCAACTCGGAGGATTGAATTTCCTGCATTGGTCCTCCGCCTGTCAATATCCTACTTACTTTTGCCTTTCTTGCCCTTGAGCGAATCTGGTTTTTCCAGTGGTTTAAACACTGTAAAATAAACAAGATATTTATTACAATTGAAATATATATATATATAAGTGTATATGTATGTAAAGATTTACCTCCTTCCATTTGGTAGGCGAACGTGATGGACCCTTTAGAGCGTTTAGCTGTTGAGCAAGTTCGATCCACAGCTCTTCTAACCTTTTGGGTCGCGTGGGATCGTTCTTGTGGAGCTTCATTTCAGGGTGAAGCTCTAGAAATGCTAAGTAGCATTCAATTTGCTCTTTTGTTGTACGCAAGGATTCTGGAATTGCAACAGTTAATTATATACAAGTAAAAGAATATAACAGCAAATTTAATTTAACGTTTACTTACCTTTGTTTTCCATTTTGAATGTATATTGACAATTCACTTATAGAGATCATCACAGATAATAATCGAATGTTGGTGTTTATGTTTTATACAAAACTCAATCAGGTAAAAGTAAAAAAAAAATCAATTTCACATAAATTTTAGCTCTATAGTATTTCAAATACATACATTTTATTTTTATTTTTATTTTTATTGGTAATTCATCTTTTTCACTGCGTTAAAGATAATTTAATATTTGTTATAGACGGTCTTTTTTCATTCAGGTTTTATATACATCTCCAAATAATGAAATGTGACAGATGGTCAGACCTCTTCGTTTTCAGTTGAGAGACTCGCAAATTTTTAGTGACTGTCACTTACAGAATAGCAAAATCGTCTCAAGTCTCAAAAATTGTCTCTAACTTATAATCTCAAATTTAGAGCACTTGGAATGTCTCACAACAGAATCGCACGGTTAATTTCATTAATACACAAATCAAGTAATGTCTGACGAAAAAGAGACATAACAGAATTTATAATGCGCTATCGAGAATGATGACCAATAGAGGCTGTGTGCGTTCCAGCCGGCGATTCTTAATAGCGAAAGCAATGAGTTCCGTAATACTGTATGCGGCACCAGTATGGATACAGGCAATGGATATAAAAGCGTATGCAAAACAAATAATTGCAGTGCATAGGCTTTCTGCAATTCGGGTAATAAGTGCTTTCCGGACTATATCAACCGACGCTGCTGAAGTATTAGCCAGCATGCCGCCCATTGACATCCAGGGAGATGAACTCGAGCGTTTATATCAATTATCAACGCCTAAAACAGTATCGGTAAGGACAGAGGAGAGAAACAAGAGTACTAAAATGTGGCAGGAGCGGTGGAATTCCTCATCCAAAGGGCGCTGGACCCATCGACTTATACCGGACATCCACTTGTGGATAGACAGACGACATGGGGACTTAGATTTCTATCTGACCCAAATACTTAGTGGACATGGATGCTTTAGAAGCTACCTTTTCAGATTCCACAATGACATTTGTCCGAACTGTCCGACGTGTACAGAGCATATAGAAGACTCTGAACATGTATTATTTCATTGCCCTCGATTTTCGAATACAAGGAACAGCTAAAAACCACACTCGGTGGTAGTTTTACGGTCGATAAACTTGACGACACTCATGTGTCAGTCGACTGATAAATGGAAAGCTGTCAGCGAAGCGTCAGCGTTCATAATGACCAAACTGAGATCTTTTCAACAGACTAGGCGTCCGTCAGTCCGCGCAATAGAGGAGACTTAAATGTCTTGTCCCTCCCACGAAGTAATACCTAGCCGGTGGTTCCGTGGGAGAGTCCTGAGTTGGGAGTAGGTTAGGTTTAGCGGATTAAAGTTCCGCACTTCGGCTTTCGATGCTTCCCCCTATTATAAAAAAAAAGGTAGAATATTTGAATGAAATAAAAACCAAAATGTGTATTCGTTGTTACTCTACAAGTATATTATTATAAATTATATTATTTTGTTTTGCATTTATCAGGGCAACAACAAAAACAAAAATGCACTGTTGCATGTCCTGACTTTATTTGCCCATATCGCTGGAACCAGTAGGAATATTTGAATGAAACAAAAGACAAAATACTTGTTATATATTAAAATATACATTTAAAAAAAATCATAGTAATCGGTTGAATAAGCATTAAAAAAACCGCAAAATAAGGTCCCGGGTACAAACGTATTCCGGGTGTGTGTTTACGTGGTATTTTCTGGGTGTGTGTTCTAGGGTTAAGCATGGCTTAAGCGCTCGATTTTCATGTTTAACGCTTTTATTTGCCTGCAACTCATGACTATTGGTTGCTGGCTGCTGAATTCTTCGTTAAGATAATGCTTACAGGTTTGGTCAGGGGGCACGGTTAAGATACAGGGACTTTGGGAATTCAAGTCAACCAACCAGAATTTCTATTACTACCGGAGCAAACAGAAATTTGCAGTTTCATATTAAACCGCGTAGCCAGCGGAAAAGGGAATATTCTTCTCTTGGACGACCTAGCGGGTACCGGCACAACTCTCTTGCTGAACTTTCTGCTGGCACAGTTGGGTAAGACAAAGTGGTTGCGCTGGCTGTTCCGTCCACCGGTATTCAAGCATCAGCTGAACTTTGCAAGTGAAGAGACACTTATTTACAACAGTGGTGCAAATTGATCGTGTAGAATGAATGCACAATGTCGCGATTGAAGCCCTGAATCCTAGTTTGCAATATATTCGAGACAATGGAATCTTGATGGGTGGAGTGGACAATGGAATCTTCCTGTCAGTTGATTTCCGGTAGACGTTGCCGATTATCGAACGAGGTACTGCACAGACGAGAAAAACGCATGCCTCACAATTTTGCGAATGAATCGTCCCTAACAGTGGCCAAGCCGGAACTGACGCCAGGAAGGTTTTGCTGTGTGTTTGATGGGATTGGAAAGGAATCATCCACTATAAGCTGCTCTTATATGATCAGCTTGACTCTTAATTCTACCATCTACTGCGAACAACTGGACAGCTTCCAGCGTCCGGAATTGGCCAACAGGAAGGGTGTAGTGTTCCACCAGGACAACGCCAGACCACACACTTCGTTGATGCCTCGTCAGAAGCTACGGGAGCTCGAATAGGAGTTTTTATCTCATTCACCATATAGTCCAGACATAGCGCCAGGGGATTACCACCTGTTCCTGTCTATGGCGAACGCCCTTGTTGGTGTAAATTTAAACTCAAAATAGGCTTGTGAAAAGTGGCTGTCTGAGTTCTTCACAAATAAGGAGGGAGGCTTCTACGAGGGGATTATTATGAAGTTTTCTTCTAGATGGAAACAAAGCAAAAAAGCGTGTAACTGCGCCGTGGATATATTTTCGTGTTTCGGTGACTAGAAGAGCTTGATACTGCCCTTCGCCTAATAACTACTACATTACTTTCTGACACTATGTTTACAGGAATCTATCTCTATTATTATTAGCAGGAGTACACTTTTCACTGAATACCGCCCAGCTGTGGTCTGGCTTATGAAGGTATACAATGTTAAGCATCGACTTTGCCGTATTAATCGAGACGCTTCCGCCCTTTTCTTGATTACAAAAAGATTTCCACGAATTTTTTTTTGCTTTCCTTACTTCTTTTTTGCATAAACTTAAGAGGTCTCTTCTCTTTGGGATAGTTTGAGTAAGTTAAATTACTTCCTTTAAACTTTCTGTATGCTTTTAAGTACGGGAGATCACCATGGGCCTAATTCTAATTCCCACTAAGTGTTAGTTCTTTCTTTACTACATGGTATTGGGCAAACGACCTCTAAAGCTTGTCGACAAGAGTCTGATATCTGTTTAACGAGGATGTCCAGGTCGTCATTATTCTCTGATTGGAATGGTTGCAAACGTCTTTAGCTCTTATAGGTGCATTTGCCAGTTCATTTTTCTATCACAAAAACCCTCACCAATCTTCGCTATTGCAGCTTTAGATAGGTTGACCGACCGCTCGTCATCACAAGCTATCATCTTTATTTGACCTTGGTACCATCCGGCACCCGTGCATGACGGTGGCAGACCTGGATTGCTTAAGCACTTCCAGCGCCACATTAATAAGAGCTGCTTGCACCCATTTCCATTGAGGAGGCGTCCCCAATGCTTATTTAACTTAGCTTTGTCGGTTGGCTGCCTCTGCTGCCGCTCCAACTATAAAATAGTCTCTGCCTACGTCGTGATTATGTGATATCTACCACCAGTCGGAGGGTCCAGCGATGGATTATTGCCGACTACCAACCATCAAAAATGAATTAGATTCACTCCGCATTCGTTTGTAATTATATATTTCACTTCATTTAGAAATATTTATTTTTTTAACTTTATATTTAAAATTGTATTTTTTCTTAATAACTTAAGGGTAAAATCGGAAGAATTATTGATGTTCGACTGAAGTTGTGTGCTCTCTGCATTAAATTGGGTACTCATTTATTCAGGGGGTAGGTGAAGTATTCACCTGGTTTTACCAATTTTTGACACAAGAGCACGGTGGTATTAAAAGATATCAACCGATATTGAATTTCAATACTAGATTTGACATTTTGACTGCTTCTTTCGTTAAAAAGTCAGCGATAAGCACAGCACCCACATGTTCGATATCTTGAAAGTTATTTTCCGATTACAACAAATATAATACCTTAATGGTATTATTTTTGCAATACTAAGTTTTATTTTGACAGCGTCCACGTATTCAATGTCTGAATACTTGAAAAGTTATATTTCAATTTAAACAATTTTTAAGGTTTCCATCCTTCATTGCGTTATTGGCAATATTTGTTTTAGTTTAACAACGTCACTTGCACCCGACTTCCATACAAGTATATGTGAGATGAAAAAATCGAGTGAGATTTACATAATATGTTATTTCTTGGTTGTAGTCCGATTTTACCTATTCCACTGCAGCACGAGAAAGTTAGTATAATCTAGTACCCCAAATTTGGTTAAAGTTGGTTGAGTATTTATTGAATTTTATTTACAGATGGACGGCTCCACGACCATTGTCCAATTTTTATTCCTATTCCTATGAAGAACGAAACAAAACACCTTCCGTATTTAAAGCAATTTTCATATCTTGGATTTACTTACAAATTGCTTCATCAATCCCTGCTTTTTGTAAAGCGCTGGTAGAAATTTATGAGGAGGCACTAAAGTTTCAGTTTAATTGGTCAAAAGTATACATTCTCAATAATGGGCGAATGACAAGGAACTCAAAAACATATACTTAGAAAGTAGAGTCAAGTGGGATTCTGATTTAATTAATCAGTAACATAACCCTCTTGTTGATAAAAAAATAAAAAATAAATAAAGTAAACGAATTCAGTAACACGATTAAATATTTTGTAAATTGTCGGTATAAAGAAATCAATGAACAGAACTTTTGCGATTTAATAGGTATAGAAGGGTACGATAAAGGGGATAAGCCTGATGAAGGTTGAAATGCGACCACTTGCAGTAAGACATCATTACGACCTCTGACCATAAAACCATCTTTATACTATATTAAAATGACGTGTCACGTTCTTTGTCCGCGATGAACTTCTAAACTACTAAACCGAGTTCGAATCAACTTAGAAGATAAGATAGTAATAAATAATCATTAATAAAAAATACAGTGAAAGCTCGATTAAATAGACGCTCTTTTAAGCGGTTGCAATAACCATGCACAATGTTGAAGTTTATTAAGTACAATCTATTAACTAGACAACTCAGAAAGGCTGGTAACCAGACATTGAGAAAACAACCTTGAATTCGTTATTTTTTCCAATAAAATTTATTGGTATGAACATATTCAAAATAAAACCTCAAGTAGTACAATCCCTTGAGTTGTTATAACGACAAAAACGTTTTCGCCTTTATCCGTAAATAAAATTTTTACTGTATTGAATAGTTTATTATATAGTATAAAATGTATACCACAGCAACGCGTGGCCGGATCCACTTGTGTATTATAAAATAAAACTAAATTATTTTATTACAGAAAATAAAAAGCAACCGCAATGAGTCATAAGCAACGGCGAACTCGTACAAATTTTACCACAGAACAACTAAACAATCTGGAAAAACTCTTTGATGAGACTCATTATCCCGACGCTTTTATGAGAGAAGCATTAAGCCTGCGCCTTGGATTAAATGAAGCAAAAGTACAAGTAAGATTTGTAGATACTTAATGTATATTTTCCAGCAAACAAGTCAATCAAAGGAGTGCCAGTTTAGTTGGATTTAAAATTTCATTATACCTATGTTTTTTTGACAACTTTAGTGTTCATATTTTTCGATTTCCAATTGCATATCCAGAGGTTAAACTTTCTCTTTAAGTCCTGAGTGTTTTGTATGGTTCTGTGGATTTTCTATTATACCAAATATCTTGTTCGTATTTATCAAGTGCAGTACGGTATACATATGTGGGAAAGAATGCATGTCTCCCGAATCCATTTCAAAAAATCTTGTAAGTGTATCTAGATTCTCTATAAAGTATATATGTATAGTACATATGTATACGTCCATGAACTATTGATATCGGTATTAATACCAATATTATAAGTATCGAACATACTTCGTATAATTTATAATAAAGAGAAATTAGTGGGCGCGATGAGCATCGTTTAGTAGTTAATGTACTGTACATACATACATATATTTAGTATACGAATATATTGTAGCAAACTTCCTACAGATTCGAAGTAAATTGCAAATTGCCACCAATATAGTAGTATGGTTTTACTGCCGATTTTTATACTCTCGCAACAATGTTGCTAAGGAGAGTATTATAGTTTTGTTCACATAACGGTTGTTTGTAAGTCCTAAAACTAAAAGAGTCAGATATAGGGTTATATATACCAAAGTGATCAGGGTGACGAGTAGAGTCGAAATCCGTCTGTCCGTCCGTCCGTCTGTCCGTCCGTCCATAAATAAAGATATTAAAGTGAAATTTGGCACAAAGGATCGCATTAGGGAGGGGCATATTTGGACGCAATGTTTGTGGAAAAGTGGGCGTGGCCCCGCCCCCTTCTAAGTTTTGTGTACATATCTCGGAAACTACTATAGCTATATCAACCAAACTCTACAGAGTCGTTTTCTTCAGGCATTTCCATATACATTTCAAAAATGGAAGAAATCGGATAATAACCACGCCCACCTCCCATACAAAGGTTATGTTGAAAATCACTAAAAGTGCGTTAACCGACTAACAAAAAACGTCAGAAACACTAAATTTTACGGAAGAAATGGCAGAAGGAAGCTGCACCCAGGCTTTTTTAATTGAAAATGGGAGTGGCATCGCCCACTTATGGACCAAAACCGTATCTCAGGAGCTACTAGACCGATTTCAATGAAATTCGGTATATAATATTTTCTTAACACCCTGATGACATGTACGAAATATGGGTGAAATCGGTTCACAACCACGCCTTCTTCCAATATAACGCTATTTTGAATTCCATTTGATGCCTTCTCTGAATAATTTATAGTACGTTAGGAACCAATGATGATAGCGGAATAAAACTTTACAAAAATACGGTATTTGAAAAATATGTAAATGACGGATAATGAAATCTCGATTATCACTTTATCATGCGAGAGTATAAAATGTTCGGTGACACCCGAACTTAGCCCTTCCTTACTTGTTATGATATACTCTTGCAACATGTTGCCAGCGAGTATAATAGTTTTGTTCACATAGCGGAGGTATGTATCACCTAAAATTAATCGATTTAAATAAATGATCAGGATGATGAGACGAGTTGAAAAATCATCAAATTCACTCAAGATGAATCCTATTACATACCGACAATGTGAAAATTAATGAAATAGGATCATAACTCCCCTCACATTCTTATATACTACGTATATTGGATATATGTACTATAGTTTAAAGTTTATATGTGAAATTCTACGAATTAGCCATATTCCCAAATATCACATGATATTTGTTATTCTACCAAACCTTATGCCAAATATGGCGGTATATAAAAGTGCTAGGATTCCAATTCTCTGCTTGATATTTTGTACCTTAACTTATGTATTTCCCTGCCTTTGGTCCTGGTAACTTGAATGGTAATGAAATACACCGGAATCCTTACTTGTTTTGTATTGTATCTTTCGGCAATAGCTTTCATAAGTTTTTAATATTTTACAATTTATAATCAATGCTTCCTTCTTTAAGTTAAAAATTAATTTTCTCCGGAAACTTGGGGTTTTTTTTTAATTCTCATTTAACAATATTTTATTTATCTTATTTATTTATTATTTATTTCGTTACATTATTGTGTTTACTATTATGTAATGATTTGGAAATGTGATTGGAGTCGAAATTGAGTTGGAATTACCATATTAATCGGTTATGTTAAGCGTTTCTATAGGGTAATTCAGCGACATGTTGGTGTTTCAAGAGATACAAAGTGTTCAACACTGAAATTATTCAATGCTTACCTCTTCATTGCAATGGTCATTATCAATCTTTCGGAGTCATATTCCAACTACAGTTCTTTTTCATTAACAGTTAACTTTAATTTGATGGAACGATCGGTGTAGATTAGTTATCTACAATTTTTCTACATGTATAAGTTCCACACCAACAAAGTTAGACTATTCTTCGAAAATCAATGAGTACGTGTATCTAAAGGACCGAACCGGCAACATATATGTAGATGAGAGAGCAGCGAACAGTAAAACAACGAAATCTTATTTCTTATTAATCTTATTCATTTAAAATTATTTGTGCAAATCAGAATGAAATAATTTATTTTAACAAAATCAGCTAAATACGGGATTTGCCAGATCTTTTTTCAATCGTCAAAACACTTCCAAACTCGATTTTTGGGATAACCTTTAGCTCTTTTAGCGATTTTCATGTATCTTGCAAAACGAGTGCTTTTACGGTTCTCCTTAGTTTTCGAAATAGAAAAAAGGACACAAAGCCATGCCTGGCGATTATCGAGACCATCGTTACAGTATTGTTTTTGTTTGTAAATATACAAGTAAGATTATTTACTCCAACCTTAGAAACTTGGAATCTTTAAATGGCGACAGTATTGCCAAAATATTGGTGAAATATATTACGTTGTCAAAAAAGTCTTGTGGTATTTTCACTAGTTGGCGCTGAAAGCGCGTAATTCTAGTTTTATTCGTCGCATCGGGTCATGCTATACCTTTTTGGAAAGCTCATTTCACGCGCTAACACGTGTTTGATTGATTATTGTTTTCTTAAAGTCGTTCGAGAGTTATAGCGTCGCAAACATGGAGCAAAATAAAGAGAAAATACGGCATATTTTACAGTACTACTACGATAAAGGCAAAAATGCATCTCAAGCCGCCAATAAAATTTGTGCAGTTTATGGACCCGATACAGTTTCAATTTCGTTCTGGTGTAGAGGTGGTCGAAGATGCGCCACGCTCTGGAAGGCCTGTCGTCGAAAATTGCGATAAAATCGCTGAATTGGTCGAAAGAGACCGGCATAGTAGCAGCCGTAGCATCGGTCAAGAGCTGGGCATGAGTCATCAAAAATTCATTTCAATTTCAATAAAAACAAGTAAGAAAGGGCTAAGTTCGGGTGTCACCGAACGTTTTATACTCTCGCATGGTAAAGTGATAATCGAGATTTCATAATACGTCATTTACATATTTTTCAAATACCGTATTTTTGTAAAGTTTTATTCCGCTATCATCATTGGTTCCTAACGTACTATAAATTATTCAGAGAAGGCATCAAATGGAATTCAAAATAGCTTTATATTGGAAGAAGGCGTGGTTGTGAACCGATTTCACCCATATTTCGCACATGTCATCAGGGTGTTAAGAAAATATTATATACCGAATTTCATTGAAATCGGTTTAGTAGCTCCTGAGATATGGTTCATGGTCCATAAGTGGGCGGCGCCACTCCCATTTTCAATTTTTAAAAAAAGGCTGGGTGCAGCTTCCTTCTGCCACTTCTTCCGTAAAATTTAGTGTTTCTGACGTTTTTTGTTATTCGGTTAACGCACTTTTAGTGATTTTCAACATAACCTTTGTATGGGAGGTGGGCGTGGTTATTATCCGATTTCTTCCATTTTTGAAATGTATATGGAAATGCCTGAAGGAAACGACTCTATAGAGTTTGGTTGACATAGCTATAGTAGTTTCCGAGATATGTACAAAAAAAATAGTAGGGGGCGGGGCCACGCCCACTTTTCCAAAAGAATTACGTCCAAATCTGCCCCTCCCTAATGCAATCCTTTGTGCCAAATTTCACTTTAATATCTTTATTTATGGCTTAGTTATGACACTTTATAAGTTTTCGGTTTTCGCCATTTTGTGGGCGTGGCGATGGGCCGATTTTGCCCATCTTCGAACTTTACTTTCTTATGGAGCCAAGAAATACGTGTACTAAGTTTCATCATGATATCTCAATTTTCACTCAAGTTACAGCTTGCACGGGCGGACAGACGGACGGACAAACGGACGGACGGACAGACAGACATCCGGATTTCAACTCTACTCGTCATCCTGATCACTTTGGTATATATAACCCTATATCTGACTCTTTTAGTTTTAGGACTTACAAACAACCGTTATGTGAACAAAACTATAATACTCTCCTTAGCAACTTTGTTGCGAGAGTATAATAAAAGACTTGATTACATACTTAAAAGATTTGCAGAAATGTGGAATAAAAACCACAGATTAAATTCAAAAGTTATACAAAAAAATTCGAATTGGTTTGCACAATATGAATATATATTATTAAGACGACAATCATCCGTATTGAGTCAAGATCAAGGACGTCCTAGATTAAGTCTGATAGAGTGCTCAGAGAGAACGAAGCGGCGAAGGTTAGCAGATTTAGCAGAACTCGATGTGTCCGCTGTTGATGATTTGCGTTGAGCTTGTAGGAAACCGAATAAGTCGATCTTTCGCGCAAAGACATGTGACGTAATATCACTTATCACTGAAGCAAATTTAGCGAAGAACCAGTATCAACTTATTAGAAGCTTCGTTAACAACAAATTTGATGTTCACTTTTTACCTTGCTATGATAATATTTTAAAGGAAAAACAGAAAAGTTATCCTGTTAGAGTTGCAAAGCGATGTAATTAATGAACTCAATGACTCCTCTAATTAACTAACATTAATAGCAAAATGGGCCTTTGATGGCAGTTCTGGGCAGAGCGAATATAAGCAAAAATTCGAAAATAATAATTTGGAAGACAGTAATTTATTTGTTACGTCATATGTCCCTCTACAAATGATAATAAAATCGCAAAATGATGAGGAGCACATACTAATTTGGAAAAACCCCCGACCTTCATCCACCCGCAATTGCCGTCCTGTTCGAATTCAGTTTCAAAAGGAATCAGTTCAATTAACCCTAAATGAAGAATTATATTTTAAAAACAAAATTCAACAATTAAGTCCCACTGAGTTCAAAACAGCTACCAATCGTAAATTTTATATCGATCACATTCTTCAACTTACAATGGGGGATAGCAAAGTGTGCAATGCCTTAACTGAAACCTCATCTGCAAAATGCTATATATGCCTGGCCAAACCTACTGAGATGAACGATTTTGACAAATGCTTGAAAAAAGAAGTACGAACAGATCGCTACGAATTTGGATTGTCTCCATTACGTGCCTACATTCGATTTTTTGAATATTTCCGTCACATTTCTTATAGATTTGAAATCAGACAATGGCAAATAAGGGGTTTAGAAGATAACGAACGATTTCCAAGACGGAAAAAAAACGTGGAGTGCGAGTTTCGTGAAAGAATAGGTCTTATAGTCGACAAACCAAAAACAGGTGGTAGTGGATCTTCAAACGATGGAAATACTGCTAGAAAATTTTTCAACAATGCCCATATATCTGCTGAAATAACAGGCATAGAAAAAGTATTGATTGAAAATTGTGCAGTATTACTACAAGCTTTATCATCAGGGTACAAAATTAACGTGGAAAAATTTAGGAAATTTGCGCTAGATACTGCAAAAGAATTAACATCAAAGTATTCCTGGTATTATCTTCCTGCGTCAGTCCATACAATTTTAATTCACGCTCCCGATGTTATTCAATATGCATTAGTTTCAATTAGAGAGCTCTCAGAAGAAGCTGCTGAGTCAAGGAATAGGAACGTTAGGTTGTATCGACTCCATCATACACGAAAGAACTCACGTGTCGTTACAAATCAGGACTTATTAAACCGATTACAATTGAGCTCAGATCCTTTCATTTTTGGTCAAAGAAAACTACGATGCAAAAGTATATCAATTTTATTAAAATCAGTTTTTGATTTAGTTGAATAATATTCAAATAATTCTTTTTTGGTAATCAACGTTTTTATTATTATCATCGGTGGGTGGCGGAATTTGAAACCAGATAGGGCTTTGGAGCGGTTTATTTATGTTAAAATAATTTTTTTGATTTTAAAAAGCTGAGGAAAAAATTTCACTTTAATATAGGCAGTGGAAGTATTTTTGACCGCTGATTTCATTCAAGACCGACCACTGTGCATTGGCACGAAGATATTCTGACTTCAATAGATGAGAATCGCTTCCGCCAAATATTACGAGTAAATCAGTCACAATTTAATCATCTTTTAGCATTGATTTCATCCACAAAATGCAAGATTAAACAGTTTTCGCTAAATATGTCTACAACTGACTGGCTAAATGAGCTTCTGAGCCCCCCTTTAATGTAACACAGCTACACCCCACACATACACACCATACTCAACACATGGGCATCATGCACATCATATTTTCATCCCACACTACACACCCCATACTCAACACATCGGCATCATGCACACCGCATCATCATATACTAGGATACCAAAACACAATTAACAAAAGGGACTGGCGGACGGCGCCGAGCTTCTTTTGTTTACGGTCCGTGCGCATATCCATACGCTAACTTCCAACCGCTTCAAGTTTCATCGTTTAATGCTCTTTTTTCGAATTCGTCAAAGGTGAGTGCCGGTAGTTTATTTCTATAGCAATTTATATATGGTCCTTCGATCCATACCGGACGGCACTAGTGATAAAATAAATTAAAAAAATAAATAAATAAATAAATAAAAATTAATCACGATGACGTGACGACGCGGTAAATAATAAATAACATCCATTACTAAAACAAAAAAAAATTTTGTGAAGTGAATAAACAATAAACCTATACGAAGAAAACACATTATATGTGCACATAATTGTGATTTAACAAAAACAAAACAACGGTGAAAAATTTTGATTTTGTAAAAAACGGAGGTGACCAAGGGAGCAAAACCAAAAGGCCGTTAGTGACAACCAAAAACAAGGAAATATAAACAACCTGTGAAAAAAAAATTTTAAACACCGGTGGTGACAAAGTGGGAAACAAAAGCCGTTGGCTAATAAAAGAAAACAGTACCAGTACAGTACAAAACCTCCACCAAAAACCAAAAAAAATTTAACGGTAGTGTCAAAAACAAATAGTGAAAAAGAAAAAACAATTGGAAAAGAAAAGGAAAGAAAAGGAAAAAAAGAGAAAAGTGAGGTGACAAAGTTGTGGTGCGCAAACGGAAATAAAAAATTATTACAAACAAGCACAGTGCTGTATCAACAAAATCCCAAAGTGAGACAAAATAGAAATCTGGAAACACAACCACAACACCAGCAGCAAAAGGACTGGGGAGAAGAAAAACAGTCACAAACCGGCACAAAAAGGCACACGCAAATCAAGACATGCACACTTACAAGTATTATCCCCAAAAGCCCCCGGCGGAAATCAAAAATTGGAGATAAAATACATACATACATACATATATGTCACATATATTTCTATAACATCCAAAGAGCATAACTTGCTCATTTACTAGTTTAACCATAACCACATTAATATATATATTTCAAAAATACATATACATTAGAGTGATTCAAAAAAAAAAAAATTTTTTTCGTTTGGTACTCGAAAAAATAGGTTCCTGAAGACCTCTAAGAAAGCCTCTCCAAACATGAGTTTTTAATTGTAACGGGAAGGTCGTCCTACATACAATTTTTTGTTATTATCAGATAGAAAAATTTATATCTCGCTTCCAACTACTTGAAAAAATATCTCGTTCCTTAGATTTTGTAGGAAATTGAATGCTCTACAAAAAAGGTCTACGATGATTTTTTCGTAAGCCCAAACGTTTAAAAGATATTAACAGTTAAAATTTGATTATTTTTGGGAAAATTTTTTATTTCTTATGAATTTTATAACTCAATAAAAAAAAATTATTATGAATGATGTAGCTCATAGTTTTGTTGGAAATTTACTGCTCTATAAACATGGTCTGTTATGATTTTTCGATTGAGTTAAGCGTTTACGAGATATTCATCGTCAAACATCAGTGCATATTAAGGTGGATCAAAAAAAAAAATTTTTTTTTTCGTTTGGTACTCTGAAAAATAGGTTCCTAGACACCTCTAAGAAAGCCTATAAGTTTCATGTACATATATGCGGCGTAATTATAAAAATATACATATACATAAGAACGAGTGAACTTGAGAAAATTACCTGCGGTCGGTTAATTCTCTTTTCGTGGTTTTTCATACGAACATATACATATATACATACGCATATAAATATATACAATATATACTGAAAATACTGAAAAACTAACTCGATTCCGATTCTACTCGAGAGTTTACCATCCCTACTGGCAGCCATCGCGTGCACATATAACACCTCCGCACAATAACCACCACAAAAAAAAAAATATTTTTTTCCATGTTATTTATATGGAAAACAGAAAATTTGAAAGAGGCACCTCTTAATATTAATATTAAGAGCTCATCTTTTGAGTGACTTTTTTCTTACACATTTCGAAAGTTTTGAGCCGGTTTTTCAGTTGAAAAAAAAAAGGTTGCCTCAGAATGACACACCCTAATGTATAGGTATACCTTATAGGACAGTCGGACATAAAGCTCATATAAAAGAAATATACACAGAAAAATAAAATACTTTAAATAATTTCCGGTCATTAAAAAAATAATTAAATCAAATTTAAGGGATTAATTGTTTACTTCATTTTAAAACTCTTATTAACTTAAAAGAGTTCGCAATTACACAGATTATCAAATACGAAAAGCGTTATCTTTATATCAATTTCGTTCAAAACTCGTATTTACCTAAAAGAGTTCTCGTCTAATCATAAATACATATGTATATATACGAAAATATTTAGAAATCTCGGTTTCTTAAAAAGCCATTGGTTTTGTTGATTTTTTTTTTTAACTCTTACATACAAAAGGGTCTTCTATTAAACTTTTTATATACGAAATTTTTTCTAAACACCTACAAGTCTAGTTTTCACTAAGACCTTTTGATTTATTTTATACATCTTTTAAATGAGCTCAGACTCAAAGGAATCTAAAACAACTCAGTTGCTAAGAGATCCAAAGATGATTTCAGAAGAAAAAAGCCCGTGTACACCTGCAGATGCTACACGCTCAAAGCAAGGTGCAAACAAAACAAAAAAGGGTGAAAGATTTTTCATACACCAAATTTATTTCCGAGAGTGACAGTCTAATTCGGTACTGCACTCGATTCTCATCTTCACCGCTTCAAGGAAATTCTGAATCGGTATTAGAAATTAAAAAAAAAAATCTTGACAACTTCTGGACACGTCTCCACGCGGCATATGACGCAATCGTAGAATCTGACGACTCAGATCTACCAGAAAATTTTAAATCCTCGGCTTGCTCAAAATACGAAAATTGCTTTGACCAATTCGAAGAGACAAAAGCCATGATCTCTGATCAACTAAAACTAATCAAATCAATAGCACCTACTCAACAACCGAGAGTAGAGCCGCCACAAAGACAAGCCCAAGAGGCAAGTTCAGGCATTCAACTTAAGTGCCAGTATGCGACACAGATATATTTCATGGTGGTTATGAACAGTGGCCGTCCTTCCGGGACATGTTTACAGCTGTGCACATAAACCATCCTAAATTATCACAAGCGCAGCAATTGTATCACCCCAGATACAAAACCAAAGGTCATGTAGGCGTAATAGTCAAACAGTTCGCTCTCAATGACGAAAATTTCAATTTTGCTTGGAAAGCTCTTCAAGCACGTTACGAAAACAAGAGAATATCGGTCGACAAGCAAGTGACGATGCTAACGAATTTGCCAAAAATTCAGAAAAAACCAGAAACCAGTGAACTATTCATAAAGCTTCAATCCACTGTTTCAAATTGTTTGTCAGTTTTATCGACACAGAATATTCCCACAGATAATTGGGACCCCATTCTGGTAAATATATGCACACCTGCATTACCAGAAAAATTGTTACTTTTGTAGGAGCAATCGCTCTAATCACGAAGAAAGTGCACAACGTGTCAGCAAATGAAAGAATTTCTTACTACCAAATATGAAATTGTAGAAAGGGTAGATAAAAAAACTTGTCAGAATGAAAAACGTTCAAAACGACCTTAAAAGAAGCTTCAATAGACCGCAAGCAAGTAGCCACAATAATTTAAATAGAAGCTTTTTCAAAAATCAAGCGTTCACATCCGAAGAATATAAACAAACGTCATGCGAACTTTGTAGAGGAGGTCACAAGCTAAAATCGTGCGAAAAATTCAAAAAAAATAAAGTTAGCGATCAAAACAATTTCGTAAGAACGAAAAAGCTATGTACCCACTGTTTGTCAGATGCGCATACGCTTAAAGGTTGCGAAAGCAAATTTAATTGCGTTTACTGCCATAAAAAACATCATTCAATGTTACATATAACCAATTTTTCCAGCTCACCCCCAAACAGCGCAGTCGTAAAACGAGCAACAGGTCTAGTTGCAACAACAAATTCTGAAAATCATGTTGCTCAAAGGCGTTAAAAACCCAAACGCTACATAGCGAAAATCACAGTAGGGTACTATTACCCACAGCAGTTGTTGGACACTAATTTCCTTATATTCGAAAAGGAAAGTACAACAAAAACATTAGACATCCAATGGAATGCGATATCGGACCAGTTCTCATACACGACAGAGTCCATATCCGCATTATCAGCCATCACATAAAGACAGATTTTATCCTCGGTGGCAAAACCTTTCGACCCCGCAAGCGAAAGCCATAATTATGATACAAGCGAAAATCTTAATACAAGAATTATGGCTAGATGGGACCGACTGGGACGAACAAGTGAAAAATGGTCCGAGTTCGCAAAAAATCTGAATGATATTTCTCAGATTCAAATTCCGCGATGGGTAAATTACTCCCCCGATAACAAAGTCGAATTATATGGCTTCTGTGACGCCTCTGAAAAGGCATACTGCGCTACTATCTATGTGCGCACGCAAAGCGTACCACGACCACAAGCCACTTACTATAAGTCTCCCACGACTTGAGTAATGTGGCGCACAACTACTTTCCAAATTAGTAGCCATGGTGCAAATGCATTTAAATATGACAAAATGCAAACTATATATATATATAACTATATATTGTACTAGCCTGGTTGGAAACACCACCACATGTATGGAAGACGGTCAAATACTTGACCTAGTGGGATCAGCCACTTGGCGTCATGTAGCTAGTGCTGACAATCCTGCCGATCTAGGTACAAGAAGGTGCAAGCCACTGCACCTTGCCACCACCACCCTCTGGTGGAATGGCCCCCGATGGTTGATAGAATCTCCTGATTCTTGGCCACAATCACCCATCCGCAACATTATCGCTCCAGAAGGTCGAAAAATCGCCACCCTTCACACATTAATAGATGATGCCGTCATCTTTGAGCGATTTTCATTGTTTCCAAGAGTTGCGTATATGTTCAAATTTATAGAACAACTCAAAAGCAAAGTCAAGGGATCACATAATTTCCCATGCAACACAGTGATGCACCTAGAGTTACAAAAGGCAAAGGTCGCAATAATAACATATACACAAGCGCGCTACCTCAGCCGCGATATATCACTACTAAGAGAATCGAAGCCGATTGATAAAAAGAGCTCACTTTTAGTTCTAAACTCATTTCTGGACACGAAAGGTCTGCTTCTTGCCAATGGTCGGCTTGCTAATTCCAGCCTAACATACAACGAACGCCACCCAATAATAATTCCAGAGAGGTCACCATTTGCCACCTTATTCCTCAATTACATCCACATCTTAATGCTACATGCCGAACATCGCCTCATGCAACATATGGTACGGCAGGAGTATTATATCCCCCGTCTTAAGCCGCAAATCAAGAAGTGCTTCTTCATGTGCAAGATTTGCACAATTTCGCTCTACCTTTCCCCACAACAAGTGTTGATTTTGCTGGGTCTTTCCAGGTAAAGGCGTCCATGTTAAGGTCTCCCACTCTCATGAAAGGCTATGTGGCTGTCTTCGGATGTTTCACGACAAAGGCAGTACACCTTGAGCTATGTAGTAATCTGAAGACAGAGGCTTTTCTCGCGGCATTTTCTCGCTTCGTCGCTCGACGTGTCTACCCATGCAAGATCATGAGCGATAATGGCAAAACTTTCATTGGAGCTCAACGAGCCACAGAAAAGCAACTTGTGGATTTCCTAAAACAAGTGTCACCCGACATCGTACAAAAGTACGCCCCTCAAGGTATCAATTGTGAATTTATACCCCCTAGCGCTTCTCATATAGGCGGTTTATGGGAATCAGCTGTAAAAAGCTTTAAATCCCATTTCAAACGGGTATCTGGAAATTATAAATTCAATTACGAAGAGTTCACTACGTTATTAAATCGAATTGAAGTCGTTCTCAATTCACGGCCACTCACAGTACTCTCGCAAGACCCCTCAGATTTCACCGCCATACCTGAGCCAGGCGTGGAGTCGCTATCCCTATTAAATCGATGGGTAAAGAATTAAAATTCTCTATCATGATTTCAGCCGCCGCTGGAAGGACGAGTACATAAATGATCTCCACAAAAGATACCGTTGGAAGACTCCTGAACAAGCGCCTAAACTTGGAGACTGTGTCCTCATTCATGATGGTTGTCTACCCCTTACCGAGTGGCGGCTTGGATTCATAGAAAAGCTACATTATGGCTCCGACGGTCACATACGAGTCGTGGATCTCGGTACGCAAAACGGAACACTAACCAGACCGCTCGTGAAGCTGTGCTTTTTACCAACCACCGACGACCGCGAACCCGAAAACCACAAAAAATAAACCGATATTATCGCTACACAATAAACGAACCAAATGAAACCAATAAAATGCGAGAAAGTACGCCAATAGTAAACAGTCAAAATATAACAGATCGCCAAAAAATAGCAAACCGTCGAAAAATAACAAAGAAAACTAACACCAAACGGTCAATCACTACGACCTTCATTCATGCCGCATGTCGTGGCACGATGGCCCATATCTAATTTTATGATAGATTTATAATCGATAATCTTCTCTACACAGATCACCATGGATGTAGATACGCCAGATACGCGTCTGCAGCGGTCCTTCCATCTGCACCTCGCAGTGGCACTCGACCACAATCAAGCCCATCACGGACTTCGGAGATCCTAAGATGCCCCATCTGTCGACGCCCACATCGCCTGCACCATTGTGGCATATTTTGAGATATGCGACCCGTGCAACGGCAGCAAGTTGCCCAGGCACACGGGCACTGCCACAACTGCCTGTCACATACACATATGACTCCAGAGTGTGAGTCACGAGGGCTGTGCCAAATATGCCGCATCACACGCTGCTACATCGCAGCTTGATACGCGAAGTGAATCGGCCACCCATCCATCGCGGCCGTGGAACCCGATTCCAATCCGCAGCTCGGTGCACACCAGAGAAGCGGAACCTCGTTCGACAGCCTGGACCACCACCTCGTCGATCTACGGGTCTGAGCAGCGTTGTGGCAACGCTGCAACAGCTGCAGCGCCTTCTAGGCTAAACAGTCGTTTAGGGGGGCCTGGATGGCTAAATGAGCTTCTGAGCTACACCCCGCATATACACACCATACTCAACACATGGGCATCATCGTTCCAGCCGACGATGTTTAATAGCTAAGGTAATAAGTTCAGTTATCCTGTATGCGGCTCCAATATGGATACAGGCGCTAGAAATAAAATCATATGCTAGACCAATTAACACAGTGCATAGGCTTTCAGCAATACGCGTGATAAGTGCTTTCCGAACCATTTCAAATGACGCTGCTGAGGTACTAGCCAGTATGGCACCGATTGACATCCAGGGAGACGAATTCGCGCGAATATATAACTTGTCGGAGATGTCTACCACAGCAAAAAGAGGTGAGAGAATTAAAAGCATTGAAATGTGGCAGCAGCGGTGGCAAACTTCATGCAAAGGACGTTGGACATACCGACTGATCTCGCACATACATTCGTGGATAGGTAGACAATATGGGGACCTTGACTACCACCTTACCCAAATACTCAGTGGGCATGGTTGCTTCAGAAGCTACCTATTCAAATATCGTCATGACTTTAGTCCATACTGTCCGACGTGTACAGAGTGTATAGAAGACTCTGAACACGTGTTCTTTTATTGCCCTCGGTTTTCAAGTATAAGGGAAAAGTTGAAAACCACCCTGGGGGTAGTTTCTCGGTGGAAAATTTGACTGCACTTATGTGCGAGTCCTCTGTAAAGTGGAAAGCTGTTAGCGGAGCGGCAAATCTAGTATGACAAAATTGAGACATTTAAAACAGATTAGGCGTCAGTCAGTCCGTGCAATAGAGAAGACTTAAACGTCTTCTTCTCTCCCATGAAGTAATACTTTGTCCAGTGGTCCCGTGGGAGAGACATAAGGTGGGAGTAGGTTAGGTTTAGCGGATTAAAGTCCAGCACTCCGGCTTTCGATGCTTCCTCCTACTATAAAAAAAAACAAAAAAAAAAAAACAAAAAAAAAACATGGGCATCATGTACATCACACACACTCCATACTCAACACATCGGCATCATGCACACCGCATCATCATCTACACCATACTTTCACACTACACACGAGGACACCAAAACACAATTAAAAAAAGGGAGTGGCGGACGGCGCCGAGCCTCTTTTGTTTTCGGTCCGTGCGCATATACATACGCTAACTTCTAACCCCTTCAAGTTTCATCGTTTAAGGTTCTTTTTTCGAATTCGTCAAAGCTGAGTGCCGGTAGTTTATTTCTATAGCAATTTATATACTGACAATAGAAAGTGCGTCGATTGGAAAATCACTGCTTTTAGAAGTGGAGACGGCGGCACCCTTTCCAAAATTACGAATAGAATTTTTAGATGTTTCTTAAAGCTATTGCACCAATATATGTACTGGCCAGATTCTGCGGAACGATCTGAAATAATGCGAAAAACTTTCAATAAACTACCGTTTTGCATTGAAACATTGATAACACGGAAATTAAATTAGGCGGAAGTTCCTGTTTAAAATCATGCGAACTTCTTTTCCAGATGACATATATAGTACATTCTTTTAAAGTACAAGTAGTATGTGACTACCAGCTGAAGATTCGTGATGTGTTTGTTGTTTACTGCCGTTCAACTCACGATTCAAAAATATTTAGAAAATTCTCGTTTTTTATAAACCGCACTAAGTTTTTTTCGGGACAGGAAAGGTTTGCAGGTGGTTCTGCAAACCCATATTATAATAACTCTGTACAGAAGTAATGTTCAACATTTTGATACAGCAAAATGGAAAGAATTTAATTTATGGCACAGCAAGTACCGTATTAGAGTCGAGCACCGCTTTGGTGTATTAAAAAGCTGACACAGTAGCTTAAAATACACAATAAATAAGGCCAGAAATTGTGGAATAGATAAATTTTAGACTGTTGCATCCTCCATAATAATGGGTTATCAAAAAATCCTTGCGGTATTTTTATTGAATTTTTATACTCTCGCAACAATGTTGCTAAGGAGAGTATTATAGTTTTGTTCACATAACGGTTGTTTGTAAGTCCTAAAACTAAAAGAGTCAGATATAGGGTTATATATACCAAAGTGATCAGGGTGACGAGTAGAGTCGAAATCCAGATGTCTGTCTGTCCGTCCGTCCGTCCGTCCGTCCGGGCAAGCTGTAACTTGAGTAAAAATTGAGATATCATGATGAAACTTGGTACACGTATTCCTTAGCTCTATAAGAAGGTTAAGTTCGAAGATGGGCAAAATCGGCCCACTGCCACGCCCACAAAATGGCGGAAACCAAAAACCTATAAAGTGTCATAACTAAGCCATAAATAAAGATATTAAAGTGAACTTTGGCACAAAGGATCGCATTAGGGAGGGGCATATTTGGACGCAATTTTTTTGGAAAAGTGGGCTTGGCCCCGCCCCCTACTAAGTTTTTTGTAAATATCTCGGAAACTACTATAGCTATGTCAAGCAAACTCTACAGAGTCGTTTTCTTCAGGAATTACTGGACCGATTTCAATGAAATTCGGTATATAATATTCTCTTAACACTCTGATGACGTGTACGAAATATGGATGAAATCGGTTTACAACCACGCCTTCTCTGTATAATATACATAGGATACATTAGGAACCAATGATGATAGCGGAATAAAACTTTACACAAATACGGTATTTGAAAAATATGTAAATGACGGATAATGAAATCTCGATTATCACTTTATCATGCGAGAGTATAAAATGTTCGGTGACACCCGAAGTTAGCTCTTCCTTACTTGTTTTCTTTGCTCTTATAATTAAAAGAAATAAATATTAAACAACAAAATTAAATTCAAATATTGTTCTTATTAAAACTACCACAACCAAGCGAATTACCTCAAGATCAAGAAGTTCGTTTTCCAACAAATTAGTGTAGATCACAGGAATACAGTAGAAACCCTTTTCGTGGTAGCTTTCTGAGGAGTGAACAGCAGCCATCTTGGATTTTCAGTGGTAGCAACGCAGTTCTGTATATATTGAGGTAGTAAATAAGAGGCAAAAACTACAAATATTGTTATTTAACATAAATCAGAAATGATTTATATATGGTATATTTTTATTAATAGATTCTTTAAACGTTATAGTGTGTCATATTTCGTCCTTAAAACATTGATTTACTGATAATCAGATATTTTGCAAGTAGTGAGTTGTTATGTGCAAAATGTATCCCTGGTGTTAGATTTCTCGGTGGTGAATTTTCTACGGCTGTGTTTTGTTTACAAAAGCCAATCTTGTTTTTTAACTTTAAATTCGCTTATTTTATTTAAATAAGTTATTTATAAAATTATATCCTTATATCTAAATGCAGATTACAACTAATTTTTTGTTGTAACGGCCAATCAATTTGTTTATGTCAAAAGATAGCTTAACACTTGTTAAAAAAAACAACTTACATGAAAAGTAATATCCCAGTATAATTTAAGAAACATGCCAAGTAATTCAAAATAAGCCCTTAACTAATGTAAATACTTGCGTTTCATAATATCCATTAAAGTGTAGCTTATCAAACTTTAAAATTTTTATGTAGCTTAAATGCTAACAGAACACCCTGATTACTATGAAAGTAAAAGTGTTTCACAACACCCTAAGATTTTCTAGAGTTGAGTATATGTACATATGTAAACAAAGCAAAGGTTTATTACTGGACTTGGATACTTCGACTTGCTTTTTGCTTATAGTATGCCTCCCGTAGGCGTCTCAAGTCCCTTCAATATTTATGAAGACCATCTGATCCATGAAAATTAAATTTATTTTTATCACTGGAATTCTTCGTCCCAAAATATATATTTGTCATTAAGTGCAAATTGCACTTTTATGACGTTTTTATACTCTCGCAACAATGTTGCTAACGTGAGTATTATAGTTTTGTTCACATAACGGTTGTTTGTATAC
Source organism: Bactrocera tryoni (assembly GCF_016617805.1). Lineage (NCBI taxonomy): Eukaryota > Metazoa > Arthropoda > Insecta > Diptera > Tephritidae > Bactrocera > Bactrocera tryoni. The sequence continues at coordinate 199,741 of NW_024396545.1, forward strand.
CAAAGTGATCAGGGCGACGAGTAGAGTCGAAATCCGGATGTCTGTCTGTCCGTCCGTCCGTCTGTCCGTCCGTCCGTCTGTCCGTCCGTCCGTCCGTGCAAGCTGTAACTTGAGTAAAAATTGAGATATCCTGATGAAACTTGGTACATGTATTCCTTGGCTCCATAAGAAGGTTAAGTTCGAAGATGGGCCAAATTGGCCCACTGCCACGCCCACAAAATGGCGGAAACCTAAAACCTATAAAGTGTCATAACTAAGCCATAAATAAAGATATTAAAGTGAAATTTGGCACAAAGGATCGCATTAGGGAGGGGGGGAAAAGTGGGCGTGGCCTCGCCCCCTACTAAGTTTTTTGTTCATATCTCGGAAACTACTATAGCTATGTCAACCAAAGTCTACAAAGTCGTTTTCTTCAGGCATTTCCATATACAGTTCAAAAATGGAAGAAATCGGATAATAACCACGCCCACCTCCCATACAAAGGTTATGTTGAAAATCACTAAAAGTGCGTCAACCGACTAACAAAAAACGTCAGAAACACTAAATTTTACGGAAGAAATGGCAGAAGGAAGCTGCACCCAGCCTTTTTTTAAAAATTGAGGCGTCGCCTACTTATGGACCAAAAATCATATCTCAGGAACTACTAGACCGATTTCAATGAAATTCGGTATAAAAGATTTTCTTAACACCCTAATGACATGTACGAAATATGGGTGAAATCGGTTCACAACCACGCCTTCTTCCAATATAAAGCTATTTTGAATTCCATCTGATGCCTTCTCTGTATAATACGAGTATAAACATTGGGAACCAATGATGATAGCGGAATAAAACTTTACAAAAATACGGTATTTGAAAAATATGTAAATGACGTATTATGAAATCTCGATTATCACTTTACCATGCGAGAGTATAAAACGTTCGGTGACACCCGAACTTAGCCCTTCCTTACTTGTTTTAAGCATAGGCTCGGCACTCGATTTTCATATTTAAGGCACACACTTCTTCCTACTATTTAGTGCACATGTCCCATCTAGACCGAATTCCGCTTTTATTTGCCTGCGACTCATGACTATTGGTTGGTCATGAACACCATAGTTATCTGTATTTTTCAGAAAATTGGTTATTGTGTTCTTTTGCCTCTTTACAGAAAAAACAATTTGGACAATTTCAGACCAGAATTCAACTCGATGTAGCATTTTTCTATAAATTCTAAAAATGTAATTTATTTTTGTTGTCTTAAACCTTTATTCGTGTATTGTACTAATTAAAAGTTTTATGTTTTAGGACTACTTGGCACCAATTAGAACATTTAATTTGGCACATACTATAATTATGTATAATTATTTTATAGTATAGTAAGTTTTGACTTACTTCGTTAGAAATAACGGTGCTATTAATACAGTGCGAGCATGAATTTTTTGGATTTTCCCAAACGTTCACAGTGCAAAGTCAAGTATGTCACTAAATAGAATCATTGTTGTCACCATTTAGTGAACAGCTACAATTTTTGCAGGTGTACTTTATGGGAGACTACGATGCGGAGACTTACAGACGGTATCAAATAATAACAGGCACAAGGCGAGCAAACCTTCTAAAAATTCAACAGGTCCTGCATAACCATAACATCCTGGTTCATGAATTTAAGTCCGCCCTTGAGAATATGCCCGATGATATGTAGTTGCAAGGTAATTACACACGGAAATCGTTACCTACCGCATACTCATCTTGCTGTGCACCACCCAGCCGAGTTGCAACACCACCTATTAGCACCCTTGCCACATTTTTCTGCCTGTACCAGGAAGACGAGTTTTTTCGGACGTTGTTTTATGTAGAAGTGCCCAGGTGTTACACATGGAATACGTCACGGAAAGAATGGGAACTGCACCGCAGTATTCGAGCTCCCGCTGTACATTGCAAATGAAGAAGAGGTGTTCTATTGCAATGGCACAAATAGATCATGTGGGACAAATGCACACATTCGCAGAAGCGAGCGATTGAAGCACTGGACC
>NW_024396545.1:201851-342643 GCF_016617805.1 Bactrocera tryoni
CAAGTGTCACCCGACATCGTACAAAAGTACGCCCCTCAAGGTATCAATTGTGAATTTATACCCCCAAGCGCTTCTCATATAGGCGGTTTATGGGAATCAGCTGTAAAAAGCTTTAAATCCCATTTCAAACGGGTAGCTGGAAATTATAAATTCAATTACGAAGAGTTCAAGACGTTATTAAATCGAATTGAAGCCGTTCTCAATTCACGGCCACTCACAGTACTCTCGCAAGACCCCTCAGATTTCACCGCCTTAACTCCAGGCCATTGATTGTCTACCGCCTACCGAGTGGCGGCTTGGCCTCATAGAAAAGCTACATTATGGATCTAAAGGTCACATACGAGCCGTGGATTTCCGTACGCAAAACGGAACACTAACCAGATCGCTCGTGAAGCTGTCCTTTTTACCAACCACCGAGGATCGCGAATCCGAAAACCGAAAACCGTAAAAACCAATCCGACATTATCGCGATATAATAAAATCACTAAATGTAACAATAAAACGAGAAATACGCACATAACAACCGTTCGAATTAAGACTGAATTAAAATTGTCGAGCAATAGCCAAGAACATTAACAAAAAATTGTCGAGCAATACGACGACACGTTCATGCCACATATCGTGGCACGATCACCATGTCTCCTTATCTGACAGAAATTTATAATCAACAATCTTCTCTATACAGATTACCATGGATGTAGATACGCCAGTCGCAAATACGCCAACTGCTGGGGCGGCTACCAATGTGCCACTCACCGGGCGTACACCGGCGCCCCGAACGGTAGTTGCAACAGCACCGGCCGCTGTCTCGGCAACTACATCGCATATCGTCGCGCGAAGTGAATCGTCCACCCATCCATTGCAGCCGCGAAACCTCGTTGCGGTGTCGACAGCCTGGACCACCACCTCGTCGATCTATGGGTCTGAGCAGCGTTGTGGTAACGCTGCAACAGCTGCAGCGTGTTCTAGGCTAAACAGTCGCCTATGGGGGCCGGGATGGCTAAATGAGCTTCTGACCCCCCTCCTAATATAACACCTCTGCACCACACACATTATACACACCACCTCTTCACCCCACACTACACACCCCATACTCAAAACATCGGCATTATACACACCGCATCATCATCTACACCATACCTTTCACACCACACGCATAAGGATATCAAACATAATAAACAAAAGGGACTGACGGACAGCGCCCGGCCTTTTTTGTTCTCGATCCGCACACACGTTAACAGCTTACGCTTTCGTCCGATAAATTTCTTTTTTTTCGATTTCGTCACAAGGTGAGTGAATGTCGGGTGTTTAATTCTAGAGAAAGTTATATACTGGTAATATTTTCCCACGCAGTTCTTCTAGGGTTCCGATATATGAGAGGAATACTGTATTGCTCGCGGATGCTGAAGAGTATCCAGGAGTGATCCGGCATGGAAGGCTCATCGGATACCCTCCAGTTACCCACAACGAGATTGTCTGTGTCTGTTGATAGCGTGAGGTCCAGCACTTCCTCCCATCCCGGAAACCTAACAGAGCTTGTAAAAATAAAGGTTTGCTTATCACCGTTGTTGCATATACTTAGATTGGTATTCAGAATATACTGCAAGAGTGACTCACCTCTGTTGTTTATACTGGAGCTACCCCATACGGTGTGCCTTGCGTTTGCATCACACCCTATTAGGACATCCTCCTTCCTGTTCTCCTCTACTGGTCTTGTGAGCGGTGCCGGTGGTGTGTCCTCGACACCGAGGCCGAGACCAAGAAGAAGGGCTTTTCCTTCTGTTCCACCGTTACCACTGTGATATCTGCTGTGCTGTAATTAGGACAAAGAAACGCATTTATACTTCTATTTATAAGAATGCATGCCCTAGGTTTACATTTGTTTCGTGTGTAAAAAAGGTTATAGTTGCTGCAGTTTATCCCTTTAATGGTGTCTTCATTCACCCAGGACTCCTGTCTTATGCTGATGTCGATGCCCCTCTCGATTATGAGGGTTGTCAGATTCGCTGCAGTACTCTTCGAGTGCTGCAGGTTGATCTGTACGCATCTTAAGTTATTGGTCATCTCGGGTTTCTTTGATGCCCAAATTCCTTAGCAACTGGCTGGCGTCGTCGACCTCTTCCGTGTCACCTTCGTCGGCCGCTTTGTTGCCTTGGAAGATTTTTAGCCTGGCCTTGCGGAATCCGAAGCTGATTTTGTAGTCAGTCTTCTTGAGAATCTCAATGGACTCATCGCTAATGGCCACCAGAATTGGTCTACTTGCTTTTTTCGGTTTGTCTCCTTGATCAGCTGCCACTCATCTATTCCAAGTATAGATTTGTTTTGCAGCTTGATGCACCTCAGGAGTTTTTCGCCTGGCTCCTCTAGACCGGGTAGCCAAATAAGAGCATGAGGTCTCTTCGGTATGTCCCTGGCGGGTATAAGCCTCAATTGGAGGCCTTCAAAAGCGTTGCTTATTTTGGCAACACTACCCGTCAGGAAATCTAGCGAGGCCTGGTCCGCGTACTTGATGACCCTGTAACCCCTGAGTGTCTCAGAGGAGTTAAATTCCTGGTGAGGACCCGCAGGATTGTGGAGTACAAAGCTTAGCACCATACTCGACAATCTGACGTCGATCTCCACCCATCCTTCCTGTATTGTGCTCAAGGAGGGAGAATTTCCGTCTATGATGGCCACTTGCGGGCTATCTTTGGCTATATCGCAGCAATGCCTTGCCGTTGTTGAACTGCTGTGTTCACCTTCACCCCGCCTAGGTTTTTTGGACAGAGTTTCTTGTATTTCTGTAACAGAGTGATTTCTTTTTTGTAAATTGCTCTCTTGTTTACTCTCTTCTAGAGGTTCTGATTGATTCCTTTCCAGGAAGCTTTCATATTCCTCTACTATTGATTTGAGGCGCTTTGCTTCTGCCTCATCAACTGCGGTACTGGTTGCTTGGTCTTTGGCTATCTTTCCGACTATGAAGACTGCCCTCTGGTACCGGTTTTTCCTCACCTGATTCTGGGATTTCTTGTGCTTCTTTTTGTTTTCTCCTTTAGCCGCCAGTGCACTTTGGTTGGTGCTCATGGCAGCTTTGGAGGTGGAGGCTTCCTCCCTTAGATTGGCTGTTTCCGCTGCTGTATCTACCGGCATACTTTGACTGGTATGTCCGGCGGTACTCTTACTCGTCTCCTGGCTGGAGGCGAAAAATTCGTCCTCTTCGGATTCCGCTATAGAATTCGTATAAGTCATGTCTTTCCTTGTGTCATTCATTTTTGGTCCTACGAGTAAGCCGGAAAGGGTTGGTCACTCGTCCGCAGAGCCGGTATGCGTAGAGAAGGCATTTTTACCTCCGACCTCGCTTGGGCATCGGAGGGGACCATTCGCGATCAGCTATTCATTACCGCCCGCTGACCATTCAGCCATCGGCACGGGTACCTCAACACCTTGGCTTAGGGTGGTGCTGTTGCGGGTATCCTCATACTTACTTCCACATTAGGAGATGGGCATAAAACCTGGGATTTATTCATCCATATCACTGTTGTGGGAATAATGAGGTGTCCCTCTTATTTCGTAAGAGAAGAGTGCGTTTCCTTTGGGATGCACACTTTACTATTACTTAAGCCCCTTCGCCACGACAAGGTGACTAACATCAAAGGAGATAGCGGAGCTATCGGAGCACGAAGAGCCATTACACCCGCTCAAAGTCACTGTATGGTGTGCTGCTTTCGCTGGAGGAGTCATCGGACCTTTTTTCTTCGAAGACGTCGCGGGCCAAGCGGTTACTGTGAGTGGTGAGCGCTACTGAGCAATGATCAACGAGTTCTTTTTGCCGCAACTTGATGAATTGAGATTGGAAAACATGTGATTCCAACAGGACGGTGCATCGGCACACACTGCACGTGCCACAACCAATACGCTGAAGGATGTATTTCCCGTCGCCTAATCCTTCGTTTTGGCGACTTGCACTGGCCAGCAAGATCACCTTATTTGACCGCTCCAGACTTCTTTTTGTGGGGCTTTTTGAAGACGCGGGTTTATGTCAACAAGCCTCAGACTCTTGCAGCTCTTAAAAACAATATCCGTCAAGAATGTGAGGATCTATGGCCGGAAGTTCTGGCCAAAAAGATGGAAAATGCCATAAAAAGGACTCAAATGACAATCAACTGTGGCGGCGGCCATTTATATGGTATCATATATTCATATAATCCACAAGCAGAATCAAAGTTTTTCATTTTTTAAAAAAATTGCAGCCCAAAAACATCGGAAGGTTATTATTGCGCCACCTTGTACATACGTGATATTAGATAAATAAATAGTAATTAAAACATATGTTGCATATTTGACACGTCGCTGCTAATATTTTCTTGATGTGCAGACAAATATTGACATTTGCTAATTATTTGTGCAAATCACACGCAAACCGTGACACCAGTTGGTGATGGTGTTGCAAGTGTTGCCAGAAATTCACGCAGAACTTTGAAACTGTATAATTGCCATCTCAAATGACCAGTATTTGTTCGAAAAAAGTTAAAAAAAGTTTTATAAACGCGTTGTTAAGTAAAAAAATAAACGAAAAACTATTGTATATTCAATATCATACTTTCACTTATTTTTGATAAGACCTCTGTCATTTCTCAAAAACACTATCATAATCATAGTATCGAAACGACAACTCTGATTTAAAAAATAAAAATATGGCGTTAAACATTCAAAGTCAAAGAAACACATTAAGGTGTAAACCAATCGTATAGAGTAAACTCAGCCGGATGTTCGAAAATCCTGATATTGGGTATATAGTGGCTTGGCCAAGTTTTCACTCAAATTTAGGTTATAAATAAAACACGCTCTCTTATTTTCATTGGGATAACTCACATATTGGCCGATATATGCGGTACAAAGTCACCCCGAAGTTCGAAAATCTTTATTTATTAATTTGTCCAATTCAACCCTGTTTTGTGCAGGTTCGATATCGAACATTTGTTAGAATTGAAGTAAGGAATTCACCTCACAACCACAAAATTCACGCTGTGAAATGTTAACAATGTTTCCATTTTTAACAGCGAATAATGTGTACAAATACAGCTCTCTCACATACTCAAGAATATGAAGAGACATAAATATACCCAGCAGGATATGGTAGACATTGGTAAGCGAGCAGGGTCAACGATGCAGCATGATTGTATCGCTTACTCCGATCGATGAAAATTAACACGGCGATGTCCTAGGAAAAGTAACAGATCACCCCTTTCGCCTGCCATAGGGACGAAGAATTCGTCAATGCCAAAGTTAACGAAGAATTCTTCGATGCCACAGTTAATGAAGAATTCTTCGATGCCACAGTTATCGAAGAATTCAGCGATGCCAAAGTTAACGAAGAATTCTTCTATGTCAAGGTCAATAGTAGATTAGAAAAAATTGCATATTAATTTTGCTTTATTTATGACAGTACAGGCATGTATTTCGTTATGAAAATAAGTATTTATGTATAAAAAAGAAATGGGTTTCTTTTAATTTTGTGGTTTTTTTCAAGCAACGAGACTTAAAGAAACGGCCTTTGGCGAGTCTGATGCTTTTTTGAATTTGGTGAGCATACTCCGATTCGGTGAAGCATTTTACTACATTCTACAAAAAGGGTTGAAACCGTATGTAGTTATAAATTTCCTTCAATGATAAAAACACGAAAAACTTACCAAATAGTAACGCATTAAAGTGCTTCACTTTCTTCATTTTTAATTAGTCTCTCATATGCCTTTTCGAGAATATTCTTTTATATCTTTATACAAAGTTTAAACACAAAAATAAACAAAATTTTTAATTAAAATAGAAGCTCACTTAAACACAACCAACTTTCTGCAAAATTTCTTCAAATGTTTTGACGATTTGACGAAATAATGAAAATATTTATGTACATATAAATTTGATTTCATCAATTTTTATTTGTTGTTTACATATTGTATTGAAACGTTTTTCATGTACTTGATTGTAAATATTTAGAATTTAGCCGCATAGCTTACTTTTATGCATTACCTGGTATCGAAGAATTCTACGAGGAATTTTCTTCGAAACATTCTTCAAAGAAAAATGTAAGCGGTGATACCGCTACATACCCGCTGGGTATGTATGCATGCTCCTTATGATACTCCCAACAACAGCATTGTGATATTTTCATGCTTCATGTTAGCTTTCAACCAGGGAATCGCTTGTATGTGCAAGGTATGCAAATACAAGTTTTGCCCTCACCAATTCCATATTGACATGTAAAAATAATTATGATATGAGCATAATTTTGTATGAATGCATGCATAATAATTATAGTCAATTTGGATATTTGCATATTTAATAATTTTATTTGATTTTTACATAATATACTATACTATAAGTATCCAGTGCTTTAGACGTGCGCACGTTGACAGTCATAACTTTGAAGTTGTAGATAATTTCGCCTATCTTGGAACCAGCGTAAACACCACCAACAATGCCAGCCTGGAAGTCCAACGCAGGATTGCTCTTGCCAACAGGTGTAACTTCGGACTGAGTAGGCAATTGAAAAGTAAAGTCCTCTCTCGACGAACAAAAGCCAAACTCTATAAGTCGCTCATAATTCCCGTCCTGCTATATAGTGCAGAGGCTTGGACGATGACAGCAACCGTTGAGTCACCGTTGCAAGTTTTCGAGAGAGAAGTTCTGCGAAAGATTTATGGTCCTTTGCGCATTGGCCACGGCAAATATCGCATTCGATGGAACGATGAGCTGTACGAGATATACGATGACATTGACATAGTACAGAGAGTTAAAAGACAGCGGCTACGCTGGCAGGGTCATGTTGTCCGGATGGACGAAAATACTCCAGCTCAGAAAGTATTCGATGCAGTACCCGTCGTGGTAAGCAGAGGGAGAGAAAGACCCCCACTCCGTTGGAAGGACCAAGTGGAGAAGGACCTGGCTTCGCTTGGAATATCCAATTGGCGCCACGTAGCGAAAAGAAGAAACGACTGGCGCGCTGTTGTTAACTCGGCTATAATCGCGTAAGTGGTGTCTACGCCAATAAAGAAGATGAAGAAAAAACCGCCTACGCGGTTATAGCCGAGTTAACAACAGCGCGTGGGGGCGGGGGGGTCTCTCATCCAAGACAATTGATAATTTTTCATATGCGTTTTTTATGTGGCGGGTCCCAACCTTAGCACACAACCCTGTGTAGGGGGTTTTTCGCCTTCTCACTTTAGCTCGCCTTTAAACGGATGTTCTTAGGCTACCCAGAGGATAATTGGTCAAAGGCCGGAAGTCCTGAGCTGCTTAAGCCATATGTAAAAGAATCGTTTCGGGCCACTCCCAAGTGAATGGCTATCAGAGAACTTTCTCACTTGCGTAAACTTCTACACAAGACTCCATCCTCCAATTAATCTCATATAATATATTTAATGGTGATTGGGAAATAATCAAAAACACTTCAACGTAGAACAATTCTACGCACTAATCAATCACCAATTATCGCCTATAACCCGAGCCGAGAATTTGATATATTTATTATAGATTTAAATGACGAATTGTCCAGAATATTGGTCATTCAACGACCCAAGTACCTTCCCGGAGCATGCGGGAATTAATCTCGGTAGAAAAAAATTTTATTTATAATAAAAACATTCAAAATCTGGCACCGTCACCACCCAGACCACCAGTCCCGATGGAGGTGAACCCTTCAATACTTTCACGAAGAATAAACTATACGAGGTGTATTCAAAAAGTATCGCGAATTTTGTGTTTTTTCAAAAATTATTTATTTATTCATGAATATCTATTTTGTCCCCTTCAAAGTAATCCCCATGAGATATTATACACTTGTGCCAACGGGTTTTCCAATCTTCGAAGCACTTCAAAAATCATTTTTCTTATCTTCTTCAGCTCCTCCTTCGATGTCGTCTTTATCTCGTCAAGAGAAGCGTAACGTCGTCCTTTCATGGGCCTCTTCAGTTTAGGGAACAAGAAAAAGTCACAGGGGGCTAGATCTGCGGAATACGGTGGCTGCGGCATCATTAGTGTGTTTTTTTTTAGCCAAAAAGTCGCGCACAAGCAATGATGTGTGATCAGGGGCGTTATCGTGGTGCAAAAGCCAATTTTTGTTCTTCCTCAAATACGGGCGTTTCTGGCGGATTGCTTCGCGCAAATTGCGCATAACTTGCAGGTAATATTCCTTATTGACTGTTCTTCCCTGTGGCAAGAACTCATGATGCACCACGCCCCTGCAATCGAAGAAAACTATCAGCAAACTGTCGCGATATTTTTTGAACACACCTCGTATGTATTTACCGAATAATACGCCTATGGAAAGGGCATCCAAGTATTCTTCAAATATCCCTAGGAAAACCCAAAAATTATTTAATGTCAAAAGAGAGTACGAGGAAATAAATTATATGACAGGCGCCTGTCAAGCCTAACCTATTTAAAATTAACTTTTAAAAACGGGAATATTGTCAAGTTCCTTATATATACGGAACAGTCATTATTAGTAAAAATGGCACAATAACCCTCAAGGTTGTGGTAATGCCACTAAAACAAAATACCTCTAAACAAGTAATAGTCAAGAAACCCTTATAAACTTCAAGATAAGGAAATGATAGATAAAGTAGGAGACGAAAAATATATAACAGAACTTCTAAACAATGGTGTAATAAGGCCTTTGAAAAAATCCGTACAACTCCCCATTGTGATTGTTCCAAAAACCAAGTTCATCGGGTTCATCAGTCATAAACGATAAATGCAATAACAATACCTGGTTCCTATCCAATACCTTTTACATATAAACAACACTCTCGCTAGCTTTGGCAAATATAAGTATTTTACAACTCTAAACCTTACATCCGGATTCCACCAAATCAGAATGAAGGAAAGGGACATAGAAAAAACAGCTTTTTCTACAGCCAATGTTAAATATGAATTTAATAAGTTTCCATCCGGTCTTAAAAATACCTCTTCCATTTTTCAGAGAATGATCAATGATGTTCTCAAAACGCTTGTAGGAAAATCCTGCTACGTTTATATCGACGACATTATAGTAATAGGGAAAATTAAAAAGAAAATATTCAAAATATTGAAGAGGTGTTTACGCTTTTGAATAAAGCAAATTTAAAAGTCAATCTGGAAAAATCTAATTTTTTTATAAAACAGAAGTGAAGTTTTTAGGTTATATGGTTACGGAGAAGGTATTTTGTCAGATCCTGAAATTCCTAAAAATTCCCTCACTTGCTAACCTTAAGGAATTACAAGGTTTTTATAAAAGATTTATAAAAGACTTTACAAAAATTGTTGAGCTACTTACTAATTTAACTATATAAAATATTTGCTTACGTCTTCTAAAATTCTGGTATTCCCAGACTTTAATAAACACTTTATTCTTGCGACAGATGCTTCTAACACTGATAATCGGTCAAGACAGACCCATAACTTACATACCTAGACTACTTAATAAAACCGAGGAGAATTACTCCACAATAGAGAAATAAATGTTAAGAACTTAACTAAAGAAATAAAAATCCTTACTCATCACCAGGCACTGACGTTTGCATTAAGCCACAGTAATAACAATGCCAAGTTAAAAAGTTGGAAAGCAAGGATAGAAGAATATAATTATAAGCTCACCTACGAACCAGGAAAAACAAACGAAGTCAAAATTTTTCACATTTTTGTATCAGGATAACACAGAAAGTATTTACCGATATTGCAGATGAAGATGTTGAATTTAAAATAATTGAACAAGAACACAAAAGAGCCCATCGCAATGGTAAAGAAAATAAAGACCAGATATTGGAAAAATTCTAATAAAAATACTACTAAAAAAGTGACTTATATTACTAAGTCATGCGAAATTTGCGGATGTAATAAGTATGACCGGCATTTAGAAAAACCCAAGTTGCAGGCAACACCCATACCTTCGTACCTAACAGAAATCCTGCATATAGACATAGAAATGTCCGGTGAAAAATTTATTTCATGCGTTCACAAATTTTCTAAATTTGTAAAAATTTTCAGGATGAAAAGTTAATGAGTATTGCATATCAGGGATAAGTTGATAAAGTTTCTATACTAATTACCTGGAGTCGTGGACAATGAAGGCAGTTTTATAAGCCCAAGAACTCGCGGAAAAGTAGAGTCAATGGTGCGATAGAACGTGTTCATTCCACTATTATTGAAATAATCAGATGCCTCTAAGTGAAATAGCCTGATTGTTCTATTAAAGAAATTGTCAACATTGTAGTTCACAGATATAATTACATCTCAGTTACAAAAAAGAAACCAGCTGATGTATTCTCTGGAAAAACACAGAGAAATAATTACCAAGATTTAACAAAATTCAAGGAAATAGTTAATTGTGACCTTCGAAATTAAATAGCCAGAAACCAAAAAATAAGCTAAATTATCACAACAAAAATAATAGAAAGATTCATAAATCACATTTAAAAAAGCTTACAGACATTTATTCTTTAGTCTCTTATCGTACTGGACAACTGCAGCGGTAGACACCTACCTATCAAACAAGAACTAGGAAAGATTACAAAATGAGCATATAAAATTATCCACCTTATCGACTTGGACGATTACGAAAAAATTATTATTGCGTCAGGCTTACTATATACCACGAAATTAGTAAAACAAATCAATTTTATTTTTACAATTAAAACATCATTTTTCCGAGATAGATAGCTTACTAACGCAACCATTCAAAAGAGATCAATCAACTGGATAGGATCTGCTTGAAAATGGTAAGCAAGAAATCCCTATGCCACAGACTGGGACCGAATACTTTTCATAACACAAGAACTGACAGAAAACAGTAACGTACAGTATCTCAAAAACCAATACCTTATCAAGACAAATAACAAAATATTATATAGTTACAATAAGATTGTGCATGAAATAAGTAAGAATAATAAAGAATTGTTCTGCATAAACAGTATATAATAGGTTAGGTATAGTAAAAGACGAAATTGCAAAAATTATAATGGCAACCCAATTACCAATACATGGAATCGTTCATTCTCAAATTCTAAATTAGAAAGATATAGCAAATATCCTCTCTCAAACTGAGACATTACCTTTAAAAATGAACTGCAAGCACCCAAATATACAGAACTCTCTATGGTCATTAAAAACTCACTTCTTTTTATATGTAATTTCAATACCAAAACCGAGGATACCGCACAGTTTCGATGGAATTTCCGGTGATCACGGATTTTGATTAGCCCACATGTTGATCGTCATTTATGTCTCCACGACCACTTTGAAAATGTTGAAACCACTCGTGCACACTCCTACGGGATAGGCAATAATCACCATAGACTTGTTTCATCAATTGAAACGTTTCGGTAAAAGTTTTATCAATTTTAAAACAAAATTAAATGTTGGCTCTTTGTTCGAAGCTCATTTTCGCACCGATAACACAAACATACTGACACTTAAAACGCAATAACTTCACTTCCAATCTATGAAATATCATGAAATTCTCACTGGATAATCGATAAAGATAACGTTCTAGTCGGCATATATGTATGTAGATGGTGCCACCAGGGGCACTAGATTCCTTTTTACTTTGGTTTTGGATTTACTTGCAATATTTCAGAATAACCTAACAGAAAATAAAAATAAATTAGACTTAAACATTTACATAAACTACATTTAAATAATGTAAATGGACTAGAAGGAATAACTTCAACTTCGTAGCAATTCTTGTTGCAGTAAGCCTTGTGTATATCATAAGGTACTTAAACCAAGAAACATAAATTCATTCTTTTATCCCACCAATAATAGATTATCCACAGCTTTCAGTAGTCAATAATTAATAATCAGCGAGGCGCTGATGCTTAAGGAGGGGAGTTATCACAGTTAGGATAGCTAACAAAATATAACAGAAATTCAATTCAACAATATTCAGCAAATAAACAATATCATTATTGCTCAACAAAGTTCATTTCCAAAAATTACAACAAAAACTACACATTTCGTCGGCATTAAATCAGATCGGAAGCCTTGCCGCCGTAATGTAAGCCGTTTCTTGACCAAACTGAGATTTGCTATGATTATTGCTTACGTTATCATAACTGAGTAAGCTTATAGTATATAAGCAAAATTTTGTATAAACAGGAAATTATTTAATAAAGTAATCGAGCTCAACCTTGCAAATCCAATATCGTGTTTCGATTGTACGGTGGCCGACCCATAACTTGTATGTCATGTATGACGCTGTGTGCACACAACATCTCATTTTTCTCGTGTCGCCGAATATAAATGAAGAAGAAGCAATTTGGAAAACTAAATGATAAATATAAAAATGAGATTGAAAAAAATAAAAGTTGGAATAACTAATTAACGAGATGTAATGAAAAAAAATATAACGGCTTAAGATCGTCGTATAGATACGTTAAAGATATTTATGTACCAACTCTGGTATTTTGAAAACATACATTTTCTCAAGGGCCAGAAATTCAATTGGAGGGTATTTCGTCATTTGAGGATTGCGACAATGAAGAAAGAGTAAGTAAAAATAAAATGTATTGTAAATTATTAAGTTTTATTTTAATAATTTATAAAAATTTATTTTTCCTCTCGACGGCTCCAACTGTATTAAAATAGTTACAAAATTTGTTATGAATATTTGCTGCATTTTGTGATATATTTCTATAGTTCGTAGTCTAACATCATTATTTACATCACTTTTTAAGTAAACCGATGAGTTTTTTTCATTAAGAAATTATGCAATTAGTAACATGTAAGTGTTAGTTTAGCACTTTTTCAGGGTCTAAATTCAACATTGTGTGTAAGTTTCTGAAACGATTTTTTAACATTTCTAATGAGTTTTCACCAACAGGGCATGCTCTAGGCAATCGGTAATTAAATATTTGCTGCTCCACACTCAAATTGCGCCGACTTCAAGGTTTACATTTTCTAAAAAGAAAATGCGTCGCCTCTAAAAACCACATAATGTAGAATATACTCAGAAGTGGCAATTTTTCTGCTTGTAAAAGGTTCAGGAGACCTTTATCATCTTTGTATTTAAATTGTGATTATCACAATATCCCAGAATCATTCATGCCGACCTCTACTACCAAAAACTCTTAATTTGCGCTGACTATCGCCATCAGTACTATCCTAAATTGTTTTTTGTACTTCTAGCAATAAGATCCGGATTTAGTTGGTTTTATAATATTCACGTGGTTTCCATCAATTGCACCTGGTTGTAATTCCATTTATTTTCAAATTCGGCTGCAATTATTTTCCATTCGTGGCCATTATTTGACATCTGAAATCATAAAAATAATAATGTATTTATTTTTTCTTTTAGGAAACTAACGGTAAAAGACAGAAGATCACAAAAAAGAAATTCTTGGTGAAAGCAGTTAACATTTTAGATAAATCCGAGAGCAATTCAAAATGAGACGAAGCGAGCATTTGTTGAGAAGAAGGAACTTACTTGGTCAATTGGAAAACCTCAACATAACATCTTTTATAAATACTGAAAATCAACCACGACATTTATTGCATCGGAACTATCAGCTTTATAACTGTTCACCGTCTACTTCTCAATATTCATCGCATTCAGCTGTACCAGTACAAATAACTAAGAACTACTTCATGAAGTCGGCCTTTCCAACATCTATTCGACAGGCCAGGGTTCCAAAATTTTACGGAGTAATTCCGTTTACAATTTGATTATTTGGCTGCCCAACTTCGTAGGATGCAAACACTTGAGCTTAAATTTTAAATATTTCACTTACACTCTCGTTATGTCCTATATATGTATATATAAGTGAAAACACGGTTAATTTTGATCAAAAGGATTAGTTTATTTTAATCATAAAGCTGACAATCATTAATAAGTTAATAAGAATGTACATACATATATGCGAATAAACATATGTGCGAAGCGGTTTAACCACCGAATCAGCTGTACAAATGATATTATTGAAAACACGCCGGATGGGTGTCGCAAAACGAAGAAATGATAAAGTGAATGTTGAGATGCGAGCGGTATGTGACGAATTGTGTTGAGATTGGCGGATTTGTCGCCGGAGTTAAAAATGAGAAATATGTATGTCGACGCGGCGCAGTGTGTAAGCGAATTGGTCGCGAATTGGCCTGTCGAATTGCTTAGAACGAATTATATCTGCTTTCCCGCTGTCCATCCTTTTTGATGAGTGGCTGCATAGGTATGGTGAGTTGTGTTGGTGTCATCAGCTGTGGTGAAGTAAGTGTACGGTGCCATCGGATGTGGTGTATTATGCTAACTTGCTAGGGTGCGCCAGTTTTTCCCAGGTAGAGTGAGGGGATGCTTAACTCATTTAAACATCCTGGGCCCCCTAGGCGAATATTTTGCCTAGTATTGCGTATGTATGTATATGATGTTGCATGTATTTCGGCGTACTGCTGGTAGAGTTGCCGAGGGCGCAGAATACATGCTGTAAATCCTGAAAATGCCTTTGCTTTTAAACATGATATTTGTTATTTATTTATTTTTAGTTGCGTATGGTTCGGACCTATATTTTGCGGGTTTATCCGACTTATTGTTATAGTAAACATGTGTATGCATTGTTTGCGTTTATTCATTTCTTATTTCGTCGGTATGGGGTACCGGTTGCATGCCTTTTACCTTTCTATGCTATCGGCTTATAAAGGATAGTAACCCCACGCCTGGCTCAGATGTGGCCAGAATGGGGACTCCTTAGCTCTAGATTTAGGACTTTGAGATTCGAGGGATCTTGCGAGAGAATAGCCGAGAATGGAAAGTTCTTCGCAATTAATTTGATGCTTTGTATACCTGATTCGACTAAATGTTGCGTCAGTAATCATAAGTGACGAAGGCCACCCAGGGGGGTCGAAAAATGACAGATATTTGAATTACTATTATTGTCAGATTGAATTCTGACTTTGGTTTTTCTACCTTTATGTGGGGTATTAGAAAATTGTGGCTCTATTGGTTGTTGTACGACATACCGGCCATTATTTGATCGAGTAGTTGTGGCTTTAGAAAAGGCTCTTCACAATACCGATCTTCTTTAGTTTTGTTTAATATTTGGGGAAGTTTCCTATCTCTTGAAATTTCCTTAATTGTGAATTAAGATATGGATTTTGTTGTTTCTCAACTTGAGTTGTCATGGTGATAATTGGCTCTGCAATTAGTCCACTTTGTGTTTCGCTGTGCAGCGTTTTGTGCCTTTCAGCAACATGGAGTCCCTTGGCAATTTTTAAAATTTTGGATTTCGGGATTTGCTTTCGCTAAACCTATGGTTCCTTTTGTGTAAGCTTCTTTGGAGTAAGTTAGGATATCTGCTGTAATGAAGCATTGAATGGTGTCTTTTGTGACAATGGAAGCAATTAAATTTGCTTTTGCAATTTTTATATGTATGCGCATGTGACAGACAATTTGTGCAAAGTCTTTTTGACCTGACAAAATTATTTCGTACGGTAACTGTTAAGTTTTTAAACCTCTCGCAAGATGTAAGTTTATGCCATCTTTCACATAGTTCGCATGACGTTTGTTTTCTTTGTTCTGTTGTGAACGTTTGTGTTTTGTAAAAGCTTTTGTTTAAATTTTTGTTGCTTCTAGCTTGGGGTCTATTTAAGCTTCCATTTTGGTCGTGTTTGTTTTTAGTTTTGTTTACTTTTTCTTCTAACCTTTCCGCAATTTCATATTGGGTGAGAAAATTTGTCATTTGTTGCCACGTTGGGCACTTTTTTCGTGATGAGAGCGATTGCTCCCATAGAAGTAACGACTTTTCTGGTAATGCGGCGGTGCAAATGTTTACCAGAATTGGGTCCCAGCTGTCTGTGGGAATATTTTGTGTCGACAGAATCGACAAACAATTAGAAACAGTGGATTGTAGTGTTACAAATTCTTCACTTGTTTCTTTCTTGATTTTAGGCAAGTTTAATAGTGTCGTTACTTGCTTATCGACCAGCATTCTTTCATTTTCGTATCTTGCTTTTAGAGCTTCCCAAGCCAAATTGAAATTATCGTCGTTAAGAGCGAACTGTTTTACAATGACGCCTGCTTGACCTTTTGTCTTGTATCGGAGGTGATACAGTTTTTGTGCCTTTGATAATTGAGGATGGTTGATGTAAATGGCTGTGAACATGTCCCGGAAGGACGGCCATTCTTCATAACCTCCATAGAATGTTTCTGTGTCACATGCGGGCACCTCGAGGTGGATGCCTGAACTTGCCTTTTGACTGTCTACGAGTATTTGTGGCAGCTCTACTCTACTGTGGAGAGTAGGTGTAATTGCTTTAATGAGCTTTAGTTGATCGGAGATCATAGCTTTTGTTTCTTCGAACTGGTCTAGGCAGTGTTCATACTTGGTGTATGCCGAGGATTTAAAATTTTCCGGTAGATCTGAGTCGTCAGATTCTACGATTGCGTCATATGCCGCTTGGGGACGTGTCCAGAAATTGTCTAAATTATCTTTTTTGATTTCTAAGACCGATTCAGAATTGTCTTGAATCGGTGAAGATGAAAATCGAGTGCAGTATCGTATCAAACTGTCACTCTCAGCAATGAATTTTGTATAAGAAATATCTTTACCCCTCTTTAGTTTTGTAGCACCTTGCTTTGAGCGTGTAGCTTCAGCCGGTGTACACGGACTTTTTTCGTCTGAAATCATTTTTGGAACTTTTAGCAACTGAGTTGTTTTAGATTCCTTTGAGTCTGAGCTCATTTAAAAGATGTATATAATAAATTAAAACGTCTTAGTGAAAACTAGACTTGTAGATATTTTGAAAATATTTTCTGTAAATTAAATGCTGAATAGAAGACTCGAGTTTTTTTTTTTTTTTTTAAATATCGGGTGATTTTTTAAGAGCTTGATAACTTTTTTTTAAAAAAAAACGCATAAAATTTGCAAAATCTCATCGGTTCTTTATTTGAAACGTTAGATTGGTTCATGACATTTACTTTTGAAGATAATTTCATTTAAATGTTGACCGCGGCTGCGTCTTAGGTGGTCCATTCGAAAGTCCAATTTTGGGCAACTTTTCGAGCATTTCGGCCGGAATAGCCCGAATTTCTTCGGAAATGTTGTCTTCCAAAGCTGGAATAGTTGCTGGCTTATTTCTGTAGACTTTAGACTTGACGTAGCCCCACAAAAAATAGTCTAAAGGCGTTAAATCGCATGATCTTGGTGGCCAACTTACGGGTCCATTTCTTGAGATGAATTGTTCTCCGAAGTTTTCCCTCAAAATGGCCATAGAATCGCGAGCTGTGTGGCATGTAGCGCCATCTTGTTGAAACCACATGTCAACCAAGTTCAGTTCTTCCATTTTTGGCAACAAAAGTTTGTTAGCATCGAACGATAGCGATCGCCATTCACCGTAACGTTGCGTCCAACAGCATCTTTGAAAAATACGGTCCAATGATTCCACCAGCGTACAAACCACACCAAACAGTGCATTTTTCGGGATGCATGGGCAGTTCTTGAACGGCTTCTGGTTGCTCTTCACCCCAAATGCGGCAATTTTGCTTATTTACGTAGCCATTCAACCAGAAATGAGCCTCATCGCTGAACAAAATTTGTCGATAAAAAGCGGATTTTCTGCCAACTTTTCTAGGCCCATTCACTGAAAATTCGACGTTGTGGCAGATCGTTCGGCTTCAGTTCTTGCACGAGCTGTATTTTATACGGTTTTACACCAAGATCTTTGCGTAAAATCTTCCATGTGGTCGAATAACACAAACCCAATTGCTGCGAACGGCGACGAATCGACATTTTCACGGTCTTCAGCCACACTCTCAGAAACAGACGCAATATTCTCTTCTGTACGCACTGTACGCATTCGTGTGGTTGGTTTAATGTCCAATAAAGTAAACTGAGTGCGAAACTTGGTCACAATCGCATTAATTGTTTGCTCACTTGGTCGATTATGTAGACCATAAATCGGACGTAAAGCGCGAAACACATTTCGAACCGAACACGTTAGATACTCTTTTATATGTAAGAATCTCAAAAAATCAATAAAAGCAATGGCTTTTTAATAAGCCGAGATTTCAAAATACTTTCGTGTATATAGTATATGTATGTATTTATGTATATAATTAGACGAGAACTCTTTTAGATAAATAAGAGCTTTGAACGAAATTGAATAAAGATAACGCTTTACGTATTTCGGAGTAATAATATGCGCAATCGCGAACTCTTTTAAGTTAATAAGAGTTTTCAAATGAAATAAATAATTGATCGATTAAATTTGATTCAATTATTTATTAACGACCGGAAATATTTTATGTATTTTGATTTTCTATGTATATTTCTTTTATATATGCTTTATGTTCAAATGTCCTATAGGGTATACCTATAGGTGGATATTTTATTTGTTATGTGCTAATGAGCGCTCGTTGTAGAGATCAATGCACTTTGTACATATGCATGTATGTACATATGTATTACGCTTTTGGTTTTTTACACAATCCTGCTTGTTTTTGTTGTCAAAAATCAAGGGGTATTGCGGGAATATGCCAATGTGGACTTTGAATATAGTTTATACGCAATCCTGCTTGGTTTTGTTAGACGAAAACCAAGGGGTATCGCGGAGCATATGCCAATGTGGACTTTGAAGCAATGAGCGTATCTACATATGAGACAATACACTTTTGTACAAATTTTTAATTATGAAAAAGAAAGTTGTTATATGAAAAATCTTTTTGTTATATAATATGTACCCGATGTCGATCGGGTGTACTTTTCAGTATATATTGTATATATGATATTTATATGCGCCCGTATGTGCATATATATATATATACGCATATATGTAAATATGTATATGTATGTGTTTGTATGAAGAAAACCACGAAAGAAAATTAACCGACCGCAGGTAATTTTCTCACGCTCACTCGTTTTTATGTATGGATGTATATGTATTTATATTTTTATATTCGCGCCGCATATACATGTGGATGTATATACATATGTTCGCACTGTTAATAAGCCGCGAAAAGAGAATTTAATAATCTTTGAATTTGAGATATATGTATATATGTATGTATATATATGTATTTAAAAGTATTGATGTGAATATATTTAAATATACGTATCAAGTTGGTTAGAATAATAAGTGAGCAAGTTTTGCTCTCTGTATGTAATATATATGTACATGCGATATGGGACATATATGTATGTATGTATTCTTAATAAAAAGGATGTTTTTTGTTTTTATTTTTTCTATGATTGCCGCAGCTTATTTTAAGCAATCCTGCTTACACTTGATTAAGTATAAGGGGTATTGCTGGAAAATTGTGCAAGTCAATACTTGAAAAAATTTGGTTTTTTGTTTTTGGGATAGGTTTTGTGTTATAACACAAACGGTAAGCATTTACCGGCAATCAATAATCCGCTATACAGCACCAAACTGCTTTGATAGCGGTTTTTCGGTTGTTACCGGAAAATAAACCGAATGCCGAAAACAGTTTGGTAACGGTTTCTCTTTTCACTCCTCTGACCGGAATTTTGTCAGAACCGCAAATTTAATTTTGGATTTTTTTTTTCTTCTCATACATATATGTTTATGAAATATGAATATTAAAAGGAAACGATACAACTCACTTTCATGTCCGCCAGGGGCTTTTGGGGGTAAATTGTATGAGTGTATGTGCCTTAATTTACGTTTGCCTGTGCCTATGCTCGTGCCTATGCTTCCTTTCCCACTCCTTTTGCTGCTGGTGTTGTTATTGTGTTTTCTTTGTTCCTCTTTGTCTCAATTTATTTTATTATTTTCACAGCACTGTGTTTATTTAATTTTTTTTTTTTCTCACTTGTACGGTTTAGAACCCCTTTTCTTGTTGTTGTGTTTTATTTGTGCTTTGATTTTCGTCACTTTAATCACAGCGTTACATCTTTTCACTAATATGTATGTATGTATGTATAAACTACCGTACTTGTCTTCTTTTTTTTTTTTTTTTCACCGCACGTTTGTTCACTTTTTATGTGTTGTGTATATGTATATACATATGTATATGGCAAAAATTTCTACTTTTTTTTTTTTTGTTGTTTCGAATTTTCTCACGACCGTAACTTTTTAACTTTTACCAAATTTTTTTTTTTTTTTTTTTTTAACTTTTTATATATGTTGTTTTCACACTGCACTTTCGACACCGTTTTTTTTTTGTTTTTTCCACTCACCACAGGTTTTATTTAGGTTTCATTTAAAATTTTTTGTCACTCCCGGTGAAAATTTTTTTCACTACCGGTTTTTATTTGTCCAAGTTTTGTCACTAACGGGATTTTTCCCTTTATCACTACCGTTTTGTGTAAAGTTTTCACTCCCGTTTTTTTTTTTTTGTAATTAATTTAGCTTGTTAGCGCGTCGCCGCGTCACCGAGATTATTTATATTTTATTTTATATATTTTTTAAATTTATGTCGCCACTAGTGCCGTCCGGTACGGCTCGAAGGACCAAGATTATTTGGCTGCCCAACTTCGTAGGATGCAAACACTTGAGCTTAAATTTTAAATATTTCACTTACACTCTCGTTATGTCCTATATATGTATATATAAGTGAAAACACGGTTAATTTTGATCAAAAGGATTAGTTTATTTTAATCATAAAGCTGACAATCATTAATAAGTTAATAAGAATGTACATACATATATGCGAATAAACATATGTGCGAAGCGGTTTAACCACCGAATCAGCTGTACAAATGATATTATTGAAAACACGCCGGATGGGTGTCGCAAAACGAAGAAATGATAAAGTGAATGTTGAGATGCGAGCGGTATGTGACGAATTGTGTTGAGATCTGGCGGATTTGTCGCCGGAGTTAAAAATGAGAAATATGTATGTCGACGCGGCGCAGTGTGTAAGCGAATTGGTCGCGAATTGGCCTGTCGAATTGCTTAGAACGAATTATATCTGCTTTCCCGCTGTCCATCCTTTTTGATGAGTGGCTGCATAGGTATGGTGAGTTGTGTTGGTGTCATCAGCTGTGGTGAAGTAAGTGTACGGTGCCATCGGATGTGGTGTATTATGCTAACTTGCTAGGGTGCGCCAGTTTTTCCCAGGTAGAGTGAGGGGATGCTTAACTCATTTAAACACAATTATAGTATTAAATTTAAAACATAGTACAGCAAGGTTTATGTTAATACAAATGTCTACCTGAACTAACACCACACTTTGATCTCAGTAATGAATTTTTGTTTTTTATTTAATGTTAATATATTTTATCTTTTATGTTATGTTATATATTTTACAAAGGGGTCCTAGTGAATTGGCCCATAATATATGTACTTATGTATGCATTACTTACTTGAATAAACGACTTTAATTGAGCAACTATAACTTCACAGGTCTCTAAAACAATATTTCCAAGGCATTGGGCTGAAATATTTGTTCAAAATTGCAAATCTTCGTAGGTTTGTTGAAGCAAGCAACTGTAATGTTGCATAATAGTATTTTTCTTCTATATTGCGGGGTTTATTCTGGTCAGAAGCATTCTATAAGTGGCATCCATGCGTAAAAAATTTGTCAAATCTTTTGCACTACTCATTTTCTTTAACTTAACCATTCCGCCACCCACATTCGTTTTTTTACATTTATCTTTTTTTTTGATTTTTCGTACACATATAAATTCCAAGACGTCCGCTTTCTTGTCGCACATATTCACTGTTATATGAATGAACCCAAAATAGATATGTACGTCGTGTATGGCGAAACGGTTTCATACAGATCAAACACACATGTGTCTCGTGTATGGCTAGTTTTAGCTAAACGGCTCGAATTGAAATTCGTAGTTTCACATCTTTGTCATTCTGTCTTCTACATTTGCATATCTTCGTTTGCCACATTCGAAGAAACAATAATTTCTCGGTTTGTTATACTATTCCAATTAGAAAACAAGTAAGGAAGGGCTAAGTTCGGGTGTCACCGAACATTTTATACTCTCGCATGATAAAGTGACAATCGAGATTTCATTATACGTCATTTACATATTTTTCAAATGCCGTATTTGTGTAAAGTTTTATTCCGCTATCATCATTGGTTCCTAATGTATATACTCGTATTATACAGAAAAGGCATCAGATGGAATTCAGAATAGCGTTATATTGTCACAACCACGCCGTGAACCGATTTCACCCATATTTCGTACATGTCATCAGGGTGTTAAAAAAATATTATATACCGAATTTCATTGAAATCGGTCTAGTAGTTCCTGAGATATGGTTTTTGGTCCATAAGTGGGCGAGGCCACGCTCATTTTCAATTTAAAACAAGTAAGGAAGGGCTAAGTTCGGGTGTCACCGAACATTTTATACTCTCGCATGGTAAAGTGATAATCGAGATTTCATAATACGTCATTTACATATTTTTCAAATACCGTATTTTTGTAAAGTTTTATTCCGCTATCATCATTGGTTCCTAATGTTTATACTCGTATTATACAGAGAAGGCATCAGATGGAATTCAAAATAGCTTTATATTGGAAGAAGGCGTGGTTGCGAACCGATTTCACCCATATTTCGTACATGTCATCAGGGTGTTAAGAAAATATTATATACCGAATTTCATTGAAATTGGTCTAGTAGCTCCTGAGATATGGTTCTTGGTCCATAAGTGGGCGGCGCCACGCCCATTTTCATTTTTTAAAAAAAGCCTGGGTGCAGCTTCCTTCTGCCACTTCTTCCGTAAAATTTAGTGTTTCTGACGTTTTTTGTTAGTCGGTTAACGCACTTTTAGTGATTTTCAACATAACCTTTGTATGGGAGGTGGGCGTGGTTATTATCCGATTCCTTCCATTTTTGAACTGTATATGGAAATACCTGAAGAAAACGACTCTGTAGACTTTGGTTGACATAGCTATAGTAGTTTCCGAGATATGTACAAAAAACTTAGTAGGGGGCGGGGCCACGCCCACTTTTCCAAAACAATTGCGTCCAAATATGCCCCTCCCTAATGCGATCCTTCGTGCCAAATTTCACTTTAATATCTTTATTTATGGCTTAGTTATGACACTTTATAGGTTTTCGGTTTCCGCCATTTTGTGGGCGTGGCAGTGGGCCGATTTTGCCCATCTTCTTCCTTCCATCCTTCTTATGGAGCCAAGGAATACGTGTACCAAGTTTCATCATGATATCTCAATTTTTACTCAAGTTACAGCTTGCACGGACGGACGGACAGACGGACGGACGGACAGACAGACATCCGGATTTCGACTCTACTCGTCGCCCTGATCACTTTGGTATATATAACCCTATATCTGACTCTTTTAGTTTTAGGACTTACAAACAACCGTTATGTGAACAAAACTATAATACTCTCGTTAGCAACATTGTTGCGAGAGTATAAAAAAGCCTGGGTGCAGATTCCTTCTGCCATTTCTTCCGTAAAATTTAGTGTTTCTGACGTTTTTCGTTAGTCGGTTAACGCACTTTTAGTGATTTTCAACATAACCTTTGTATGGGAGGTGGGCGTGGTTATTATCCGATTTCTTCCATTTTTGAACTGTATATGGAAATGCCTGAAGGAAACGACTCTATAGAGTTTGGTTGACATAGCTATAGTAGTTTCCGAGATATGTACAAAAAACTTAGTAGGGGTCGGGGCCACGCCCACTTTTCCAAAAAAATTACGTCCAAATATGCCCCTCCCTAATGCGATCCTTTGTGCCAAATTTCACTTTAATATCTTTATTTATGGCTTAGTTATGACTTTTTATAGGTTTTCGGTTTCCGCCATTTTGTGGGCATGGCAGTGGGCCGATTTTGCCCATCTTCGAACTCAACCTTCTTATGGAGCCAAGGAATACGTGTACCAAGTTTCATCATGATATCTCAATTTTTACTCAAGTTACAGCTTGCACGGACGGACGGACGGACAGACGGACGGACGGACAGACAGACATCCGGATTTCGACTCTACTCGTCACCTTGATCACTTTGGTATATATAACTCTATATCTGAATCTTTTAGTTTTAGGACTTACAAACAACCGTTATGTGAACAAAACTATAATACTCTCCTTAGCAACTTTGTTGCGAGAGTATAAAAATGTCAAGTACAAAGTTAACGTTAAACACAATAATTTCTCGGTTTGTTACACCATTCCAATTAGAAACAAGTAAGGAAGGGCTAAGTTCGGGTGTCACCGAACATTTTATACTCTCGCATGGTAAAGTGATAATCGAGATTTCGTAATACGTCATTTACATATTTTTCAAATACCGTATTTTGGTAAAGTTTTATTACGCTATCATCATTGGTTCCTAATGTTTATACTCGTATTATACAGAGAAGGCATCAGATGGAATTCAAAATAGCTTTATATTGGAAGAAGGCGTAGTTGTGAACCGATTTCACCCATATTTCGTACATGTCATCAGGGTGTTAAGAAAATATTATATACCGAATTTCATTGAAATTGGTCTAGTAGCTCCTGAGATATGGTTTTTGGTCCATAAGTGGGCGGCGCCACGCCCATTTTCATTTTTTAAAAAAAGCCTGGGTGCAGCTTCCTTCTGCCACTTCTTCCGTAAAATTTAGTGTTTCTGACGTTTTTTGTTAGTCGGTTAACGCACTTTTAGTGATTTTCAACATAACCTTTGTATGGGAGGTGGGCGTGGTTATTATCCGATTCCTTCCATTTTTGAACTGTATATGGAAATACCTGAAGAAAACGACTCTGTAGACTTTGGAGGACATAGCTATAGTAGTTTCCGAGATATGTACAAAAAACTTAGTAGGGGGCGGGGCCACGCCCACTTTTCCAAAACAATTGCGTCCAAATATGCCCCTCCCTAATGCGATCCTTCGTGCCAAATTTCTTTTTAATATCTTTATTTATGGCTTAGTTATGACACTTTATAGGTTTTCGGTTTCCGCCATTTTGTGGGCGTGGCAGTGGGCCGATTTTGCCCATCTTCGAACTTAACCTTCTTATGGAGCCAAGGAATACGTGTACCAAGTTTCATCATGATATCTCAATTTTTACTCAAGTTACAGCTTGCACGGACGGACGGACGGACAGATGGACGGACGGACAGACGGACGGACGGACAGACGGACGGACGGACAGACAGACATCCGGATTTCGACTCTACTCGTCACCCTGATCACTTTGGTATATATAACCCTATATCTGACTCTTTTAGTTTTAGGACTTACAAACAACCGTTATGTGAACAAAACTATAATACTCTCGTTAGCAACATTGTTGCGAGAGTATAAAAATTGTCAAGTACAAAATTAACGTTAAACAAGTAAGGAAGGGCTAGGTTCGGGTGCAACCGAACATTTTATACTCTTGTAACTTGCAAGAATCAAAGCCAGCGAAATACTTTAAGGTGTAAAACCAATCATATACAGTAAAGTCAGCCGAATGTTCGAAAATCCTGATATTAGTTATATAGGGGCTAGTCCAAATTTTTGCTCAAATTTATCTATTTTGGGCACAAAAATTTTCTGTTATGAATAAAACATACTATTTTATTTTCATTGGGATAACTCACATATTGGCCGATATATGCTGTACAAAGTCACTCCGAAGCTAGAAAATTTTTATATTAGGTATACTGGGACTAAGGGAAGTATTGGTCCGATTTAACCCATCTTTGGCATGCGGACATACGATTATAAGAGAAGGATTGTCGTTTAATTTCAGTTATACGAGTATATATCACACATTGACCGACATTTCCGATCAAAAGTCAGCTATTGGTACCGTGGTCTAAATATTCGGTATCTAGAGGCTTGAACAGTTTCTACTGGATTTCAACAATTTTGGTCACAAGATGGCATACGCTAGATACTATTCGTGCAAAGTTTGATCCCGTCATAATGTATTAATTCCTTCTTCGTTTATGTACTGGAAACTAAACGAATGAAGCCGAATTTAAAGTTGTGCTAGATGGGAGATAGACGTGATTGTAGTCCGATTTTGCCTTTTTTCATGCTGCGATATAAAAGTGTACGAAGAATGCCAAGTATTAAATTTTATCCAAAACGGTTGGTCGGGTCCGGAGATATGGTATTTGATCAAAAAGTGGGCGGTGCCATATCCATCGTTCAATTTTCACACCGGCTCCCGTAAAGCTCTCTTAAACCATATTTGTTTCAAAATTTAATGTGTCTGGTGTGTTTAGTCCTTGATTTATCCCGATTTTAGAAGTTTTTAACAGTACCGTTATATGGGAAGTGAGCGGGATTATCTTCCGATTTCATCCATTTTCACACTTTCGGTAGAAATTTTTGTAAAATTTTTACTCTGTAAATTTGGTTATTGTGGCTTTACTGGTTTAGGAGATATGTACATTGAACTGTGGTCCGATTACTCTCACCTACGAAATCGAATTTGGTTTTGTACCAGGGAACCGACATGCCAAGTTTCATGAAGATATCTAAATTTTTACTCAAGTTACAGCTTGCACGAACGGATGGACGGACATTCAGACAGTCAACCGGATTTCAACTTTTCTCGTCATTCTGATCATTTATATATGTATGTACATATATATAACCCTATATCTATCTCAATTAGTTTTAGGTGATATGTACAACCGTTAGATGAACGAAACTATAATACTCTGTAGCAACTGGCTGCAAGAGTATAAAAATTAAGAAATAGGTGCAAGATTGCAGTGTTGCCTACGTCTGGCACCAAAATCCAACTCTAAAAAAGATTAAAAAGTAATATAGAGAACTACACTGAAAGTAAAAATTGGCGTGAAACAAGACTGGTAAAGATTCTCTACTACTCTACTTCTTATTTCTCGAGCTGTAGTTAAGTAATATATGTGAACGGAGGAGAGCGCCTCAAAATAAGCGTTTTTTATAACATTTTCCGTTGTGGGTAGATCGAACAAAATAAGAGCTTTTGGGCATTTAAATTAAAACACCCCACATTTATTACGATTCCAAATTATTATATATTGAACTTGAAATATAATATCCTTTTTTATGATTTTATAGTATATTAAAACAACTGACTTTTGATCTTTCAATACTTAATAAACCTGTTAGTTCTCAATTAATAAACGTTTTTAATCATTGGTAACTAAAAATTAGTGCTACTATGCATCAAATTGCAAAACGTTTCATGAAATATATTTAATTTCACATTGATTCTCATTGTTTTACATTTTTTATTAGTGATCTTGAACGGCGGAAACAAATTCCTCCGTTCACATATAATTTGGTATAATTTCAATCTGGCCGTTCCAGTCATTCCAATTGCAAAACGTCAAAACCTACCCAATCCAGTAAACTGTCAAAGTTCGGTAGGTGAGCGACACTCAAATTTCCAGAGACAGGAGAGTTGGGGATCTCTTTATGTCTGGTGAATGATCCACATTAGCAAGAGAAAATAAACAAAGAAACCAAACTTATGTGTGCAAGTATATAAATATTTTAATTGCGATTTAAAGAATAGGAATGAAGATTGGGAAGTTTTATACAAAGTTTCTAAATGAACTATATTTCATAATAATAATTAACTAATTTTAGGATGGATTTAATGATTACTTTGAATTTCTTCAAGAAACAATTGATGATTTCATGTTTCTTCGCAAAACCAGCATTGCCATATTCGCATTTTATTGAAAATTGACCGTTGACTTGACCATTTCTTAAGCATTTTTTTATATGAAGTTTTTACATTTCATTTCTTGAGAGCTGGATATTAAGCTTAAACATGCATACACAAACAAATACGCGACGTCGAACTTCCAACGAACGCTGTGCAAACGCGACAGAGGTTCAATACGCAACATTTATCCTTCCGTTATGTCAATAAAAAGTTTCAAATGTGATGTTAAGGTCACGTACTGACCTACTCATTGTTTTGTAAGTGTATCCTATAGAAGCTTTATAACTGTAGTCTTTTTCTAATATTTGTTAATTTTACTGTCTACAAATTGAATTTGATTTTAACATTTCATAGTTTTATTTATTATAAATTTATTTTGTTGTTAATATATCTTAGACTTAACTCCCTGCATACTTGCTTTATTCATTGCGTATGTTCAAGGCAAATAATGCAGTGCTCATATGTTTTACGGCAAATTGAGCTCTGGCAAACTCCGCACTTGGCTCTTAGACTTACAGACTTCCTTAGTTGTTCTGCTTCTGCCCAGACATTTCGGACAATGTCAGTTGACAACTGATTTTTTGATAAGTGTTTTCTACGAGTTATTTCACTCTCAACAAGGTCAAGGTCTAGGCCAAGATTTTCGAGAAAAAGCCAACGCTTATTGTTAACGATTAATAATAAGTTCACATAATTTAAATTATTTATACTTTATATGCCCAATTGTACGGCATCACCATTATCCAGGTACACGCTGCCCGATCTGACATCACCATGATCAGATGACGCATTTTCATTTCGGCATTTCTACCGTTATTTGGGTCAGATCATTGTCCACTATACTAAAACAACTAGAAGCACTATTAGCAGGTGATTGAGTTTAGCTTGGCACATCATACGGTTACGCTGTACTTTGGTCAGACCATTGTCCCGTATGCAATAACAACATTATTACTTTCGCCAGTTCGCTTACATACTGTTTTTCTATACATATAAGCTTGAGCTAAGCATAAGATTGGTCTTAGTTGTCCTTCAGATTAATTGAATGGTACTTGGAGCGTACCAAATAAATAAGTGAAATAAAATATGTACCACAATTAAAATCGTGGTTTTATTATAGCTCAAATCGTTAAGTCATTCCGTGAGGGTTTGATTTGAGTGTTTAGTGCAATCCTAAACATTTTTGGTGCCTCCTGTGTGTAGTGTGTATATCGTTTAATTTGCTGGTAATATGTCAACGTTAAACTTGCGTACATCAGCGCGCACATCTAGTTTGCGTATCTGGACGCAAGTTCAAGCAGAGATTTACCATACAGACTGTGTAGAATGTAAACAGCTCTTGGGTAGGACCCGACAACATTTCTCTCGTTTTATGGACAACTATTTTGCCCTCGTTTCCAGCGCATATGGAGACGACATGACAGAGCATGATGATTTGCTCGCTTCAACGGAGGAGATATTCGACAATATTTGCGTCAAATTAAAACGTAAAATGTCAACGTTTATCAAGATTCATAACCAGGAATGCAATTATGCACCAGACATGCATTTGGATCCCTTTTCAATTCCAATATTTGACGGACAGCCGTCCAATTGCTTAGCATTTAATGATATGTTTGAGACGCTTGTTCACAACAGAAGTGACTTGCAACCCATCTATAAACTGAGAAAATTGCGACAATATGTAAAGGCGGAAAATGTTTCAGTAGTGGGTGGTTTGTACACAGTTGGGTACGAAGAAGTCTGCGCTGAACTGAGACAACGTTTCGACAATTCCCGTACTCTTTCAGAGCACCATGTCCAGCATCTTCTAGACTTATCAACCCACCTATCAAAATCTCGAGCTACGCTACTTAACTTTGTGGATAGTGTACGTAATTCCTTCAGAGCGCTTGAAATGATGAATGTGCCAGTAAAACAATGGAATGCTATAGCCATACCACTGCTATTACCGAAACTACCGGTTGTTACCCGAACCGAGTGGGAAATGAGCCTAAAATCTTATGACATCCCAACAATGGAATAAGTGATAATATAATGTTCGTGGAACTGCGTGCAACTAACCTGCCGACATCGTCT
Organism: Bactrocera tryoni; assembly: GCF_016617805.1. Lineage (NCBI taxonomy): Eukaryota > Metazoa > Arthropoda > Insecta > Diptera > Tephritidae > Bactrocera > Bactrocera tryoni. The sequence continues at coordinate 231,464 of NW_024396545.1, forward strand.
ACAATTACTTCACATTTTTCAAGCGGACGCACATCAAGTCGTGTCGTGAAAGCACATCTGACCATAAACTCCAGAAAAATTATTAATCCGTTGGTAGCATCTGACAAGACAACGAAATGCCCATCCTGTAATGAGGTTCATCGCATTTCGAAATGTGAAAAGTTTCTTAACCTTCAGCTTGACGAACTCTGGGATCTTGTGAAGCAGGTATCATTATATTTCAATTGCCTCAAGGCGTAATCGCGACTGTCCGTCTCTTTTTATGTCTCAACTGGCTACAGAAACACAATACTTTTCTATGTAGAAGGTTCCAGCAGAGAAACGTTGAAGTACTTCCGCTAGATTTACTCCTGGAGCTTCGGATACTGCGCCAATGGTGGCGCCACAGGCACTTTCTCGACAACAATGATCAAGGAGCGACGTCCAGTCATTTCTCTTACAGAGTGACCAGACTATCCTCTTAGCAACGGCAAACGTACATCTTGCTGACTGTAAGGGTTACTTAAAGGAATGTCGAGCACTTTGAATCTCTCTAGAAGTACCTGCATATTTCAAGTCAAGGGTACTGATCAAAGCCTTTCAATGAGAAGTTCCAGATCAGTTTTGATGCGTACATCATTGATTCAATTACAGTTAAGGGATCTTCGTTTGGCTGATCCGACATTCGGTATACCAGGTCCCTTGGTACTACTGATTGGGCAAACATTTGGCCTACCCAACCAACCCGTTTTTATCACTAATTTAATTTCCGATGATTCTACCACCGATAAACTTCTAAGAGAATTTTGGGCAATGGAAGAACCTCCTGATACTATCAAGTTGAAAGTGGACGAATGTGAAGAGACTTTCACAAGTACGGCTACGCGACATACGAATGGTCAATATATTGTACAGATACCATTTCAATCGAATGCCCCTCCATATGGAAACTCCCATTCGGCGGCACTTCGGCAATTTTTTAAGCTAGAGAGGGCATTGGCAAACGACTATGTACTAAAGGAGAAATATTTGGAATTCATGAAGGAATACATTAATTTGGGACATATGGAGGCAATTGATGCTCCGATTGACGCTCAGTTGGCATGGAAAGTTGTAATTACATCCCTCACCCTGATATTTTCTAAACTCAGAGTAATGTTTAACGCATCGTCTGAAACAACGACCTGTATATCTCTTAACGATACGCAACTAAGTGGAACACAGCTACAGGAAAACGTGGATGACATACTTCATCGATTTCGGCGGTACTCGGTAGCTCTCACAGCCGCAGAACGGGACAGCATCCTTCATAGCTTTTATGTTAATGATTATTACCGTGCTCGGGACGTTGATGCCATTCTTCATCAAGGTTAATTTGAGTTAGATAAGTGGAACTTCAACTGCGTCCAGACCCTGAAAGGAATCAGTGGCCCTAAGGCAACAGCATCGGTGATCAATTTTTTGCGATTACAGCAGAGTGGTATTGGGCCTACATTAGAATCCAAATACTGATACGTTATTGTTCAAGGCAAATGTATGTAATTTTAACACAATCCCTGCTAAAAGGATTGTTTTGAGTGATATTGCAAGGTTGTATGGTCCACTGGGGATACTGCCATCAGTTGTCGTGACGTGATGTCTGTTCAAATTCTATGGTCTCTCTTCGAGAGACTTGGATGAAATGCCAGAAAGAACCAAAATACCACGATGGCTGGGGATCAGACACTCTATGAGTTTTGCGATGCAAGTACCAAAGTTTACGCAGCAGTATTTTACCTACCAAACACCAGCGCTAACGGAGGATCCCATACATTTCTGATTGTCGCAAAAACAAGAGTTGCTCCGATGTAGAAAATGACTATCCCCCGCCTCAGGCTTTCTGCAGCTCAGCTATTGGTTACAACTATGAAAAACATATTTCGCGCCTTGCAGTTGGAAGATATGGCTTACACTTTATGGAGTGACTCAAGAAACGTTCTACATTGGGTTCGTCGGCGACCTTCTTCATTGAAACAATATGTGGCAAATAGGTTAGCTTTGATATAATCAAAATTGAATATAGACGCGTGGCGACACATTCGGACATAAAACAATCCCGCCGACTGCGCCAGCCGCGGAATTACACCGTTAGCAATCATGGGGAACGAACTTTGCTGGAAGGGACCTCCTCTTATTCATGCGGTAAATGAATCATCATCAGCTTTACCAAGTCTCACAGCTGAGGAAAACCAAATTTATGACGAGGAAAGCCGTCTTTGAAGATGCATCTTTGCATCTGATGACATCCTTTCGAACACAACGAATACATTTGGTAGCAAGGTTTAGCTGTTTGAATGCCTTACTGAATACAACTGCTCGAATTCGTCGTATCATGCCAAAGTTAAGTACTCAAAGATCATATGAGTTGATTACTGCTGAAGAAAAAGAATGGGCACCGATGACACATATTCGTCAAAGCCAAGGTAATATGTATCATTCTGAAATTAAATCACTCTAAATTGCTTCCACTGAACCCGATTTCAGACGAAGAAGACATACTGCGTGCAAATGGTCGGATAACAAATTCGGAATTACCGTATGAGCAAAAACATCCAGTCGTTCTTGCTAACACCTGTTCATTGGCAAACCTTCTCGTAAGTGATGCTCACAAGTGTTGTCTCCATGGTGGGATACGGGAAATGCTGCAATACTTACGTATGCAATTTCGGATTATGCATGCACGTCGGATTGTAAAGTCATATCTTCAGTGCATAGTATGCCGTCGACACTCCCGCACAACTCACAAGCAACAGATGTCACCACTTCCGAAACTCCGGGTTATGATTGACCCACCCTTTGCCAGTACCGGGTTGGACTATTGCCGGCCATTTACCGTTCGTCATGGAGAAAAGCGAGCCACTACAACGAACAAAACTTACATGGCAATTTTCATTTTTATGGCTACAAAGGCCGTACATATCGAACTTGCGGAAAATTTGTCAACTCAGGCATTTATCGATGTGTTTGATCGATTCATAAGCCGATGTGGAATATGTTCCATCGTTTATAACGACAAGGAAACGCAATTTGTAGGTGATAGTTGAGTTCTATATCAAGACCTTCAAAGTTGGAGAAATATATCTGCAACTCAGCATATTGCATCTTGCATCCGGCACGCAATGGAAATTCCAGCCACACCTCATTATGGAGGTCTTTGGGAGGCAGCTATGCGTTCAGCAAAAAAACATCTTTATCACACAATAGGTCGCATCACTGTAGTTCACTCTGGCAGAGACGGATTGGTACGAATAATAATTGTGGAATATAACAGTGAGAAACGTACACCTGAACGACTTTTTGTTAAACACCACTATCAACGTCTCGTATAAAAGATGGGCCGTCTTATTGATCCAAAACGAGAATTTCTGAACCCTGCCGGTTCAGCCGGGGAGAAATGTTCACGATTAATAATAAATTCACTTTATTTAAGTGATTTATACTGTGCAATTTGGCATCACTATTATCTAGGTACACGCTGCCCTATCTGGAATCACCATGATCAGGTGAGGCATTTTCGTTTCGACAGACCATTGCGCAGTATACAAAAACAACTAGAAGCACCATTTTCAGGCGATGCGTTCTAGGTTGGCACATTATACGATTATACTGCTCTTTGGCCAGACCATTTTCCCGTATCAATAACCACCTTATTACTTTCGCCAGTTCGCTGACATACTATTTTTATACTCTTGCAACCAGTTGCGAGATAGATATACAGTATATATATGTACATATTTAAATGATCAGGATGACGAGAAATGTTGAAATCCGGTTGACTGTCTATCCGTCCGTCCTGCAAGCAGTAACTTGAGTAAAAATTGAGATATCTTGATGAAGCTTGGCATGTACATAGGAATCCTGGTAGAAAAACAAGTTCGAGTTCGTAGATGGGGGTAATTGAACCACTGCACGCCCACAAATCTTGAGGGAAATTTTATTTTAAAAGTGGGCTTGGGCTGCCCTCTAACAAGTTTAATGTATATATCTCCAAAACCACTAAAGCCGCTATCACCAAATTTGCTGAGCACAAATCTTAAAAGAACTTACACGTTAAGTATGAAAATTGAAATGGCAAATGAAATCGTAGGATAACCTCGCTCATTCCCCATATAATCGTACTGTTAAAAACTACTAAAAGCACTATAAATCTTTAACTAAATACGCCAGAAGCCTCAGATTTAACCACCGAGATGGTATAAGAGAGTTCTATGAGAGCAAGTGGGACAGTGATGTAGCTAGGAGGGGGCGAAGGGGGCCGTCGCCCCGGGCGCAACGTCTTGGGGGACGGCAAAACGATCTTCGCTGTTTTTTAATATTCAGAAAAATACTTCCACAAATTTTTTTACAAAATTTATTATAAAATGTAAAGAGTTGTACACTCAAAATGTAATAATCTGAATAACAATGAAATATATTAATTTTTGTTCGAATACTCTTCAGTCTTTGAATTTGTCTTACTTATATCTTTCGGCTTATATCTTTCTTAAAAATAGTCATAGAACTTAAAGATGCACTTTTCTAGCTTTGTCTAGCGACGTGTCACTCTCACAGTTACCCTATGCTTTGAATGTAACAAATACTTTTATTTCTCCAAATTTTCAAAAATGGTATTTAAAAACTCCAATTCGGACAAATTGTGTCAAAAGTGTACAAGATATAGGGCGAAAATGGGTTTTTTCTATGGCTTAGAATGCTTATTAGATGACTTGTAAGTTTACTATCAATTTCCTCAAAAACCGTATTGTGAGAATTTTGGAACTACAGAATTTGCGTGGCTTCTAGTTCCTAAATTTTATATACTTAATATCGAAGATATTTTGTAAAAATTCACTTTTGTTTGAACCACTTCATGAAACTTGTAGGTAGGTAGATAAAGTGTGAAATCCCACATCTCGGGACCCGAAAAACCCGAATTCGACAAAATTTAGTACGTGGCATTCTTCTTACATCTCCATGTCACATTGTGAGAATGGGCGAAATCGGAGAACTTCCCATATAAAAATTTTTAATTCTACTTTATTCGTTCAGTTTTTAGTACATAAATGAGGAAGGAATTAGTATGACGGGATCAAAGTTTGCACGAATGATGTCTTTAGTGTGCGCCACCTTATGACCAAAAATTGTTCAAATCCAATGAAAACTGTTCAAGCCTCTAGATACCGAATATTTAGACTCGGTGCCTATAGTTGACTTTTGATGAAAAATTTCGGTCAATGTGTGATATATGTATACAACTGAAATTAAGAGATATTCCTTCATTCATAATAGTATGTCTGTATCTCAAAAATGGGTTGATTTGTCCCCATATACTTTATATAAAAATTTCCGAGCTTCGGGGTGACAGAGTACCGCATATATCCGCCATTATGTGAGTTATTCCAATGAAAATAAAATAGCGTGTTTCATTCACAACAGTGTATCTTTGTGTCTAAAATAAATAAATTTGAGCGAATACTTGGCCTACCCCCTACCTAACAAATATCAAGATTTTCGAACAGCCGACTGACTTTACACTACATGATTGGTTTTTCACCTTAAAGTATTTCTCTCGCTCTGATTCTTGCAAGTTATAAGAGTTTAAAATGTTCTGTTGCACCCGACCTAACCCTTCCTTACTTGAGTTAACATAAGATTGATCTTAATTGTCCTTCAGATGAATTGGAGGGTACTTGGAGCGTACCAAATAAATAAATGAAATAAAATAGTACTTAAATCGTGGTTTTATTATAGTTCAAATCGTTAAGTCATACCGAGAGGGTTTGATTTGAGTGTTTAGTGCAATCCTAAACACCAATATGTTTTTGATGCGTTCTATCTAATTAGGGTGAATTTCTGTCCATAAAACGTAGGCATTTAGCGCCGATACATCCACAATATTCGAGAAAAAACGATTAGTTTGTCTCTTGCACGTACATGTATGTGTTTCTACTAATTGGTCAATAGTGTCTATTCCAGATTTTGCAGAATTATAAAAATCGATTATTTCCGGCAACTTCTTGGGATGGTTTTCCATAATGTCTTTGTTACCTTCTTCATACCCAATTACTAGATCTAACACTACCCTTTGGCCTTGGGTTCGCTCCGTTTGTGTAGTAGCTACTGAATCTTTTCAGAAATATATTTGAAAATTTGCACAAATTTTCGTACGGATATCCGCAGCTACCCACTTACCCCGTATTTACTTGGCTTACTTGGCATGTATACTAAGAATTAGCATCTACTTCTGAAAGGAATTAAACGCTCATCGACTGTTACGTTTTCGTACGTTAGTCAGCTACCCATTTCTCGTATAAATCCCGAATCGGAGCAAGTTTATCGTACTCTCTGTGCTCTGCGATTGGCTCTGTTATCGAACCGCAGCACACCACTTATTTCCAAAAACCTTGTAAGTGATATTAGAGCGCGAAATATTGATCGACCCTAAACTTCATCCCAAAGACTGCAGGGACCTGTAATTGTATGCATATATCGTCACCTAAAATGCAAAATAACGTATCATCAAAAAATTCGAAATTGAGTGTCTTATTGATTACGATTCACTACTTCAAATTACATACGTAATATTACATATATCCAACATTTTCAGGTTCTGTGCTCATATATGAACCAGTTTTAACCAATATTAAAATTTTTTTCACTCTTCTTCTATTTTATTGAGTGTTTCATTCACGCCACTGTAAATTTTCAAAAAGGTTGTTACGTTATTTTGCATTTTAGGTGACGATATGTATTTTCTAAATTGTATGTATTTTAACAAGTACGCATAAATTTACCATTTTAAGTACCTCCTTAGATGAAAATGCCCAAATATCGATTTAGTTCTATTTCATCAATTGGTTTCTATTTCTCTCCAATTTTTTTAGTGTCCTCGATGTTGGGGAGCTCTAAAATAATTTTTTTATTTGCAATGTAAAGCACAGGTCAAAGGATCTTTTATATTTGATGTTCGGTGATTTGCATATACTGTAGCCCCGGGGTGTCGTCGAATTATATTTTCTGTTCTGGCTCTAGTATTAATGGTTGCAGTCGGTTTTGTAGACCACTCAATGTCCTCGCCTTTTGAAAAGTACACAGGAATGTTCTTCCTCACTAGCAATGTACTCTTCAGAAGATTCTCCATCTGGCAATTCTTCCAATCCATTCTCATCGTTCTCAACATAATAAATATAGTTTAAAAAATCACACTTTTAAAGCATATCAAACTAAAAAGTGAAAAATAATTCTTTGTATAAACTAACAATAATAATGACGGAAAAATTCCTGCATTACTGTGAAAATAGCGTGGAATGCTTTTCTCACAATAATGCAGGAATTATTCATTCATTATTATTGTTAGTTTATACAAAGAATTTATTTTCATTTTTTAGTTTGATATGCTTTCAGAGTGTGTTTTTTAGTTTTTTTAAACTGTATTTATTTTTAATTTTTTAATTTGATGTGAGAAAACCCAAGTTTGTTAAAATCAGTTCAGATAAAAGGTAGGTAGAATATTTCTTTCTGTATTTCAAATTTTTACGAATTCTTATTTTCCGCGGGAACCAAAAAAGTAACGGTACAAACTTGGCTTAATCCATTTCTATTGTTCTTGACTAGCACTTCTAATTCAAGTGGTCGATCCGTCGATCGAAGTTTAAAAAAAAGAAGTTTTCTATTTCAGTTGCTTTTCGGAGGCGTTTTGAAAACTAGTATCTGAATTTTTTTTACTATAAAAATTCTATTATAAGTATTAATTTTTTTATTACCTTAAAGTCACATGTTTTACATTATTTGATAGTATTTCTTCTGGTGCGCGGTTCATTGGAGACTTTTGCCAGCAAAAGCATCGAATGCAACATTGCCAACATGCTTCAATTCAGCATTTTCGCCATTGAAAGCGGTCCCACACATTAAGCGGCACCATTTGTAAAATCGCGTTTGTCACGTCACACTCTCATTTCATCATCCGACTCGAGAAGTCATAATTGTTGGTCTTCACTCAAAGTATTGTTTAATGTAATTTAAAGCTATTCTAATAAAACCTATTTTTGTTAATAAAAATATTACTGGCGCAGTCGGTAGGATCTAGGATCCTAAATAAAAGAACCTATTCGTCTAAAATACATTTTTTTTGTTTTTAAAATACACACAGCCGTGTAATAAAAAATAAACTAAAGTAAAATAAAAAAATAAATAAATAACTAATTTTGATATATTTTAAATAAAATAGCTTTTGTAGCTAGTAAAAAACACAATATATGTAGTGAAAAAAAAATTAAAAAAAAAATAAATAAAAAGTCGTGAAGGAAAAGTTTACATGCTATGGAACAGGAAGATCAAATTTAATGAATAATGAAAAAAACAGTTTTTGGTTTATCATACAAGGCAAAAAGATTAAAACCTTAACATCGTGCATTCGGTGACTCGGAACAACGTGTTAGTGAAAGCACGTGGTAATGGAAAAGTGAAAGATATCGTTTAACATCGTGCAAAAGAATGTATATCGTAAAAAACAATTTCATTAAAACTTAAACATCGTAAAATAAACATTTGATAACCCTAAACATCGTGGGAGTGGAAAAATGAATAAAAATGTTTAAATCGTGAGGAAAAAATATCGTAAAGAACAAATTATCGTAACAAATAAAAGTAAATTGTTTAACATAGAGAGTGTATAGCCAATGTAAAAAAAAAAACGTGAAAAGTGAAGAAAAAATATCGTAAAGAACAAATTATCGTTACAAATAAAACTAAATTGTTTAACATAGAGAGTGTATAGCCAACGTAAAAGAAAAACGTGAAAAGTGAAGAAACAATATCGTAAAGAACAAATTATCGTAACAAATAAAACTTAATTGTTTAACATAGAGAGTGTATAGCCAACGTAAAAGAGAAACGTGAAAAGTGAAGAGAAAATATCGTAAAGAACAAAACGAATAGTTTAACAACAAGAACGTAAAAGTGTAACGTCGAAGCGAAGAAAACGAAAAAATTATCGTAACAAACAAAACGAACTAAGTTACGATCGAACAGTAGAACAAAAATATCACACTACGTTAAAAATAAAAATAAAATAGAACACAAAAAAATAGAATAAAACAAAAAAAGAATAAAATAAAATCAGAATAATTAATATACGATAAATTATTCAACAAAAACTCTATTCCACAATCGAATGCGGAATGTCGTAAGTGCGACTACCTACCAAAGGCAACATTACAAACGAAGGTGAATAAAACCAAAGCAGACAGTTTATGGAAGAAGAAGTGGACGAACTAAGCCAAATTTTGAAATCAATTAAAATTAAAGAGGCAAACAACAAAATGGAGCGCGAAACCAGAGAAATGGCGATTCAAAACATCAAACTCATTCAACCATTTGATGGTGATCGAAACTACTTAGCACTCTTTATTCAAGGGGTCGACGCGATCATGCCACAGTCTCCTGTTATATCGGAAGAGACGAAAGTATTCTATCTACACTGTGTCATAAAAATACTCAGAGGCGCTGCATTGGACGTGGTTAGGCGAGAGCAACCACCAGATTGGATGACGCTGAGGCAGTTACTTATAGATGAATTCGGAGAACACACGGCAGTTTCAACACTAATCTTAGAAATAAGCAATATTAAATTTAAAAACAATGTTAAGCTACTATGCGAAGAGATTAATTTAGAAGTTTGTAAAGTAAAGGATGTTATCAAACTAAAAAATGAAATTTGTTCAACTAAAATATTTTTGTATAATGAATTAGATAAGATAAGTTTGAAAACATTAAAAAGAGAATTGCCAAACTATTTAACTGCGTTAATAAACGCAAATCTTGCAACCGACCTTAAGTCGGCAATCAAAATATTAAAAGAAAACGATGTTTATGAAAATAATAAACAATTCTCTAAACAGAAAACAATTCAAAGAACTAACGCAAATTCGAAACAACCTAATAATATGAATAACAATATTAATAGTAATATAGAATATTTTGCAACCAATACGAATCAATTTCCAGTTCGTTCCAATTACAACACTTTTTCAAAAAATTACCCATTGTCCAATCAAAATAATTATTATAAAAATAAACCATTTTTCAATGAACATAGCAATCAACAATATACTTTACAGAATAATCATTTCTCACAAGTTAGGCATACACCTTTCAATTCTGCAAACATTTATACTAATGGAAACTTAAATAATTTAAAACAAGATAAAATTCATGGGTCAAACCAATCTCGATTAAGACGCTTTGGCTATCTTGAACCAATGGAACAAGATAAGGTAAATTTTCACTTAACAGCCTCGGAAGGCCCCCCACAATTGAATTGAAATTTAATAAAGAATATTATAAATTTTTAGTCGACACAGGTTCATCAGTTAATTTAATAAAGCCTGGAATATCCAACGAAAAGATTATTAATGTTCAGCCAATAACATTAACAACAGCAATAGGAAAAGTTTGTCTAAATGAAACCCAAGAATTGTTTAGCGATGAACATATGAAAAAACTGAAATTTTTCGTTTATAATTTTTCGAATAACTACGACGGTTTACTTGGTTGTAATATACTTAAGCTACTTAAAGCTAAAATCTATCTGGAAAAAAATACGATACATATGAATGGTGTTCGGTATAACTTTTTCAAGAATAAATCAAATTCTTTAAAATTTGATAATTGCCTACAAGAATTAAATATGAACGAAAATCATAACACTAAAGATAGTAAACTTAGACTTGAACATTTAAATTCAGAAGAGTTAAATAAATTAAAAGAACTTTTAAATAAATTTGAAAATATATTTTATAAAGAAGGGGACAAACTCACCTTTACTCATAAAATAAAACATAGAATTAAAACGGTTCATGAAGATCCAATATATGTAAAGTCGTATAGATATCCTGAAATTCATAAAAGAAATGCTCGAAAATCAAATCATTTCTCATAGTAATTCCCCATATTCAGCACCAATCTGGGTGGTACCAAAGAAGTCAGATGCTTCAGGTAAAAAGAAGTGGAGGATTGTTGTCGATTTTCGCAAGCTCAATAGTATTACTATCGATGATAGGTATCCCATCCCAAACATGGATGAAATTCTCGAAAAACTAGGTAGGTGTATGTATTTTTCAACAATAGACTTAGCGCAAGGCTTCCATCAAATAGAAATGGATCCGGCAGATAGGAAAAAAACAGCTTTCTCTACTCAGAGCGGACATTTTGAATTTTTAAGAATGCCATTTGGGCTTAAAAATGCTCCAGCCACCTTCCAGAGACTGATGAATACGGTTTTAGATGGTTTAATAGAGAAAGATTGCATGGTTTACTAAGACGACATTGTAGTATTCAGTAAGTCATTGCAGGAACACATAGAATCTCTAGACAGAGTTTTTCGTAAATTAAACGAAGCAAATCTGAAAATTCAAATGGATAAAAGCGAGTTTTTCAAAAGAGAAACCGAATTTCTTGGTCATATCACAACGCCAGAAGGTATTAAGCCTAACCCTAATAAAATTAAAGCAATTTTAAATTATCCCGTTCCTAAAACGGAAAAAGAAATAAAACAATTTCTTGGTTTGGCGGGATTTTATCGTAAACTTATTCAAAACTTTTCTGAAATAACTAAACCTTTGACTAACTGTCTTAAAAAAGACAATAAAATAAATAGCTCAGATGAGAAATTCGTGGAAGCTATAAACACTATAAAAATCTTAATTACTAATGATCCAATTCTGGCATATCCAAATTATGAGAAAATATTTACATTGACGACTGATGCGTCAAATGTGGCATTAGGGCAGTGTTAAGTCAACAGGGACATCCAATTTGTTTTGCTAGTCGCACACTCAATGAACATGAGCTGCACTACTCAACTACTGAGAAAGAACTTTTAGCCATGGTTTGGGCTACTAAATATTTTAGACCATATTTATACGGCAGGAAATTTATAATAAATAGTGATCATAGACCATTGCAATGGCTCCACAACTTAAGGGAACCAAACTCCAAGTTACAAAGATGAAAGATTCGGCTTAATGAGTATGACTTTGACGTAAAATACATATCAGGTAAAGAAAATCGTGTAGCAGACGCTCTTTCTCGTATTAAAATTACGGAATGCTTTTTAAATGAAGAATCTGAATCTAACGTAGACACTGTTCATTCTGCCGATGAAGATTCCGAAAGTTTTATTAAGATAACAGAGCGACCATCAAATGTGTTCAAAAATCAAATTAAATTAATAAGAGATGGTAAAAACTCAACCACAATAACGAAAGTTTTTTTTAATAACCTAATTGTAATTACATACAAAGAATTAACTACAGATTGTATTAAAGATATAATTAAAACCCATTTATTAAAAAAAAATACAACAATTTTTATGCCTAATGATACTGATTTTATACAATTTCAAAACGTTTATAAGACACTAATAACGACAAGTCGCAACAAGATTTATCGGTGTACTAAAGAATTAGAAAACATTACAGATTTTGCAAATTTTAAAAGTAAAGTACTTGAAATCCATTTAAGTGGACTTCATCAAGGTATAGAGAAGGTTGCAAAATGTTTTAAATTACAGTATTATTACCCCAATTATCTTAAGGAAATCACCAAAATAATAAACGAATGTGAACTGTGTAATCATTGGAAGAACGATCATATTTCTAACAAAATGCCGTTCAAAATTACACCGCCAATTTACAAAAAAGGAGAAAAATATGTTATAGATTTTTGGAAGTGGAATAATGAATATTATTTAACATGTATCGATTTATACTCTAAGTTTGCTATGATAGAAAAAGTTAAAGCATTGAACTTTTGTTAGTCCGTTAACGCACTTTTAGTGATTTTCAACATAACCTTTGTATGGGAGGTGGGCGTGGTTATTACCTGATTTCTTCCATTTTTGAACTGTATATGGAAATGCCTGAAGAAAACGACTCTGTAGAGTTTGGTTGACATAGCTATAGTAGTTTTCGAGATACGTACAAAAAACTTAGTAGGGGGCGGGGCCACGCCCACTTTTCCAAAAAAATTACGTCCAAATATGCCCCTCCCTAATGCGATCCCTTGTGCCAAATTTCACTTTAATATCTTTATTTATGGCTTAGTTATGACACTTTATAAGTTTTCGGTTTCCGCCATTTTGTGGGCGTGGCAGTAGGCCGATTTTGCCCTTATTCGAACTTAACCTTCTTATGGAGCCAAGGAATACGTGTACTAAGTTTCATCATGATATCTCAATTTTTGCTCAAGTTACAGCTTGCACGGACGGACGGACAGACGGACGGACAGACGGACATCCGTATTTCGACTCTACTCGTCACCCTGATCACTTTGGTATATATAACCCTATATCTGACTCTTTTAGTTTTAGGACTTACAAACAACCGTTATGTGAACAAAACTATAATACTCTCGTTAGCAACATTGTTGCGAGAGTATAAAAATCACGTCAGTTTAATGGTATAAAAATTACATGAATTATTATCAAAAAACTAAATAACAAACTTCAGTTAATTTCGGTAAAAAATAAAAATAATAAGCATAAAATTTACTTCAAGATTTATGTACATACATAAGATTCAACTCCAAAGATACAAGTATATATTATAAGTATAGCTTCTAAATATATATTAAGATTGAGGTATTGCACAAAATTACTTCTCAATATCATTGTATATTTTTGTTTTTTAAGTTTCTAAGGTCTTATTGCCATATTAGTTAGTCTTAAATATTGAATTCAGGAATATTATTTTATCTACGGTTTTGGGTGCAAGTCGATTTCTTTTATCAGTTATCAAATTGCCTGCCAAGGAAAATACACGTTCAGACGCCGCACTACTTGCAGGTATAGTTAATATTTTAAGTGCAAGTTTTGATATGCTTGGAAAGTTAGCTTTATGTTGCTTCCACCATTGAATTGCGTCAAAGTCGTTATCAAATTGTATTCTTTCTGTAAAATATCGATCTATCTCATCTTCGATACGTTCCTGCGCGCCCATGTTTGAAATATTTGGAAAAAAGAAGTTCAGGTCATTTGCAGGTGAAGACGTATTTGATGTTGAAGTAATTGGTGAAGATGGAATTTGTGATAAGAAACAAAGAAGTTTCAGTTTTGTAGTTTTTACGAAGTCAATAGACTCACCCGTTCCTTTTAAACCCCTCCGCGTAGGTATAAACTTCAGGGACTCATCTACCTATGCTCTCCAATTTCTAGAATGTAAGATAAAGCTTAAGAAAATAATTCATTAAAAGGATAATAAACAAAGAAGTTTCAGTTTTGACGTCACTACAATCGCGCGTTTCGTTCCTTTTAAAACCCCCTCCGCGTAGGTATAAAATATATTTTGAATAGGCACGGAATTTGTGAATGTATTCATGAATAAACAATGAGCCACTTATTAGTGAATGTATTCATGAGCCTTTCAACTCATCTAATGGTAAGCAACGAATAGCTCAAACAATTGTATACAGAGAAGCAAGCCAAGCCAAGTGTGAGCGATAAGTGATTGTGAGACATATTCACACTCTTTATTACACAAGCAAGCCATGTGATTGTGAGAAGATAATATTTTTAGTGAGAGCAAGTGTGAGTGAATATTGGGGGTGATTCATGAATATGAGAGTGTATTCATAAGCCAAGTATTCACTGCAGATCACTGGTATATATATACATATGCTATACAAATGTTACCAAAACTAGTTTTATATAGATGTTGCATACTTTTAAACGCATCTTTTTGGTGAGCTGCTTAACCCTGGTTGAGACCAACGGTCTGATACACTTAGTCGAGGCCAATTGTGCTTGGCTAGGCCCCTATGTGTTTACATACATTTGTATGGAAATATGTGTTGTATTTACCCTCATATATGTATGTACAATATACATAGATACATTTTTGAAATTTCTCACCTCTCGACTTGGTTGAAATCAAATTGACTGCCTTGTTTACGCTTGGCGTGGCAATAGCGTTCACAAAAAATGTAACATTTTGAGAAAAATTACATTTTTTCTTAACCATTTAAAACGCTCTAGCGGCTAAAGTATTTGACCTAGGTGGGTCAAATAAATTGCACCGGTTAGGTAGTTTAAAGAGCTTTCAGGAAATGTATAAAGGCCCCACCGGGGGCGCGGCAATAGGCGAAAATGGGGTTTCACCATGTCCCCCTTTTGTTTCACTGCAGTTGGTGGCGAAGGGGACCGGGGGGGATCAAAACTATTTTGCGAGTTAGTTCACCCCTGGGACTTTCAGGAAAGCCCTCAACAACCCCTCTATCCTTACCAGGGGCGTGGCAATAGCGTTCACAAAAAATGTAACATTTTGAGAAAAATTACATTTTTCTCAACCTTTAAAACGCTCTAGCGGCTAAAGTATTTGACCTAGATAAACATACAAACCAATTTGGACATGTAACGAACATGAAAATAGATAAATCAACCGTGCGAAGTGATAGAAACATACCAAAGTTCAAATATTTTCTTACAAAATATATGGGGTCTAGCCAAGCACCATTGGTGCACTAAGGTGTAATATTGATTTTTTTTTCTGAATTCTATAGACAATAAAATTCTAGGAAGCTATCTGGAAGCTATCGTTTGCTATACTGTAAATATATTTAAATAACATTTAAAAACAAATGGCCTGGCCAGACTAATTGGAGAAAATGGAGCGAAACTTCGACTTGACGCTTTAAACAGCTGATGGTCACTGCATGATCTAATGTTACCCACTCGTTAGTTTTGATAGCGCCACCTTTTTATACCCTGAACAGGGTATATTAAGTTTGTCACGAAGTTTGTAACACCCAGAAGGAAGTGTCGGAGGCCCTATAAAGTATATAAAGGGTGTGCCATCTTACGTTTTAAATTTCAATTATCTATATTTCGACATTGGAAACGTCAAATACCATTCGGAAAGTGACAGATATTCAATAAAAAGTCATCATCTTTTCGGACGAGGCTCATTTCCACCTCGATGGTTACGTTAACAAGCAGAATTGTCGCATTTGGGCACACGTGCCATACAGCAAACGCTACACTCAATCTTTTACGCCCTATCTTCGAAAATCGCATAATCAGCAAAAGAGGTGATGTGAATTGGCCTCCCAGAAGCTGCGATTTAACTCCGTTGGACTATTTTCTGTGTGCTGTTAAAGATAAATGTTACGCCAACCATTCAGAAACAATTCAAAATCTAAAGTACGAGATTCAAGCTGCTGTAGCTGCCATAAGGCCTGAAACCATCGAGAAAGTACTCCAAAATTGGGTGAATCGGATAAGCTGCTGTAAACTCAGCCGTGGTGGTCATTTGTCCGAAATTGTTTTCCACAAATAAATTTCATAAAACAACCTTTTAAACAATGTTAGACCTTTGAAAAATATCAAGCCGTTTTTTTATTGACTTTTTAAATTTAAAATTTTATATGGCCCATCCAATATATAAATGATCAGTAAGTTGAGCCGAGTCAATTTAGCCATGTCCGTCTGTCTGTATATTTACGAACTAGTCCCTCAGTTTTTAAGATATCGTTTTGAAATTTTGCATTGTCATTTTGTTTTCAAGAAGCTGCTCATTTGTCGGAAATGCCGACATCGGACCACTATAACATATAGCTGCCATACAAACTGAACGATCGGAATCAAGTTGTTGTATGGAAAATTTTTGCATTTGACAATGTATCTTCACAAAAGTTGACACATGTTATTTTCTAGGGCAACAATCAGAATCGGATCGGATTACTATGGCATATAGCTGCCATACAAACTGAACGATCAAAAAAAACCTCTTGTATGGAAAACCTTGCATTTGACAAGATATATTCACAAAATTTGGTATGAGTTATTGCTCATAGGAATAATGTAATATCGGAAAAAATTGTTCAGATCGGCTTACTATAACTGCCATACAAACCAAACGATCGGAATCAAGGGCTTGTATGGAAAACTTTCGCATTTGACGTGGTATCATCACGAAATTTGACATGGACTACTTTATTTATAAAACGTTTAGAGATGCTAAAAAGTGCATATAACTGGCAAAAATATATTTTAATTTAAACAAAAACTACGAGGATCCGCAAAATTTTGGATTGACTCATAGCACAGTATTTTCGTAAACTGCCCGCAGTTTGTGACTTTTTTTTGTCACTTATTTCCCATGCATGATAAACGAAGCAGATACGCATATTCAGCTATCGCGAACGAAACGACTTCAAACAGAATCACTCCATAGATGGTACCAACCAAAGCAGCTCATTAAAAAAAAGCATCTAATTACTTTTTTTATAGAATTCAATTTATTTTGTTTTCATTAAAGGATATTAAAAATGTAGTTTCATAAAAATAAAAGTGAATAATTTCCTAAGAAAAGCATTTAAACAAAATAAACAAAAAGCTACAAATGTCGACTAAAATATTCTTCTTCGGAGTTGCTCTTAAAATTTAATAGATAGTTGGAATCCCCTACGTTTTAGAACTTTTCATAGGGATTTTGACATTGAATCATCAAGCTTTGAGGTTTCTGTCGAAGAAATTTTAGCACATTCTTCGTGCAAAACATTTTGAGATAATTGTGCGTTGGCGGATTTTTCGTTCAAGTGAATCTCATAAGTGCTCTATGGGATTTTACCATATATTACTATGTTTGCGGTATGCTTCGGGTCGTTATCTTTTTGAAAATAGTAGTCACTTTCTAGACCCAATCCTTCCGTGTTTTGCTTCAATTGCATTTTTTTTTTATTGAGATAAACCTATTTTTTATAGGGAACTCTATAAATTCCATTCGGTCTTCACCAATACTAGCCATGCACCCCCATATTATTGTTCCACCACCCCCATACTTCACATTAGGCATCAAGTTTTTCTTATCAAGTTCCATTGCCCGTTAATACAAAAACGCCAGTATCTTTGTGATATTAAATAACTTTTTGTATTGAAGAAGTTCTTGCAATCCGACATGTTTCACAGTATGTTTTTCCTTTTTCATGGAGTTTAACTAATATAATATTTCTCTCTCACATAAAACAGGCGAGCGTCCCGAAAAGAAAAGTCTGAAAATTAACAAATTTTCGAACAATCGCGTCAAAAGGAAAAGTGGTAACGAGAGTAAAGTAAAAATAATCTATGTTAATGGACACGATACATATGCTTTTTTCGATCCAGGTTGCACTTGCACCCTAGTGTGTAAAACATTTGCTAAGAGAATCGGAAACTTTAAAATCCTACATACGTGGTTTTAGTGGGGAGAATACGTATCTAGGCGTAAAATAAATATCGGGTGATTTTTTAAGAGCTTGATAACTTTTTTTAAAAAAAAAACGCATAAAATTTGCAAAATCTCATCGGTTCTTTATTTGAAACGTTAGATTGGTTCATGACATTTACTTTTTGAAGATAATTTCATTTAAATGTTGACCGCGGCTGCGTCTTAGGTGGTCCATTCGGAAAGTCCAATTTTGGGCAACTTTTTCGAGCATTTCGGCCGGAATAGCCCGAATTTCTTCGGAAATGTTGTCTTCCAAAGCTGGAATAGTTGTTGGCTTATTTCTGTAGACTTTAGACTTGACGTAGCCCCACAAAAAATAGTCTAAAGGCGTTAAATCGCATGATCTTGGTGGCCAACTTACGGTCCATTTCTTGAGATGAATTGTTCTCCGAAGTTTTCCCTCAAAATGGCCATAGAATCGCGAGCTGTGTGGCATGTAGCGCCATCTTGTTGAAACCACATGTCAACCAAGATGCTAACAAACTTTTTGTTGCCAAAAATGGAAGAACTGAACTTGGTTGACATGTGGTTTCAACAAGATGGCGCTACATGCCACACAGCTCGCGATTCTATGGCCATTTTGAGGGAAAACTTTCGGAGAACAATTCATCTCAAGAAATGGACCCGTAAGTTGGCCACCAAGATCATGCGATTTAACGCCTTTAGACTATTTTTTGTGGGGCTACGTCAAGTCTAAAGTCTACAGAAATAAGCCAGCAACTATTCCAGCTTTGGAAGACAACATTTCCGAAGAAATTCGGGCTATTCCGGCCGAAATGCTCGAAAAAGTTGCCCAAAATTGACTTTCCGAATGGACCACCAAGACGCAGCCGCGGTCAACATTTAAATGAAATTATCTTCAAAAAGTAAATGTCATGAACCAATCTAACGTTTCAAATAAAGAACCGATGAGATTTTGCAAATTTTATGCGTTTTTTTTTTTAAAAAAGTTATCAAGCTCTTAAAAAATCACCCGATACAAAGCTCAAAATTGATAATAATAAAATCGAAGTAGATACGGGGGTGGTCAATGATGATTTTATATCTGAAAATATACTTCGCGGTAAAGATGGACTGCGTGATTCAAATACGTAACTTTTAATTGAAAGCAATAAATATTGAAGGTTTGAACGAAAAGGAAAATAACCTTTTTGAAAACAAAATGTGTGAATACCGTAGACTTTTCGTTAACAATATCACAAATATTGGAAAGTATACAATTTTAAAGGCGAAAATTGCTTTAAAAAATGATAACCCAATTCAATTAAAGGAATATCGAGTCCAATTTTCAAAACGACCGATCGTATCGCAAATCATAAGTGAGTTACTACTAGGAAATAATATAATCAGACCGAGTGAATCGCCTGGCTCGTCTCCAGTAATCTTAGTCGAAAAAGAGGGTTTCGATGAGGGTTTCGATGAGGGTTTTACTAACAAAATCATGTCTAGAGCAAGTTGTGTGGGGCAGTGAACATCTTTTTGAAACTCTCATCAAGGCATTAATAGTGGAGCGCCCTAAGGTTTATACCTCGGAATCCAGGGCCAGTCTTTCTCTTTACAAAACTTTGCAAATGTGTTTTTAATAGTAAATAGAGAAATGTAAAAAAAAATATTTTGTGCGATCTCAATTTTTTAATCTTATACATATGTATATAAAAATGAATCGCAAAATGCGTTGCTAAGCGCATATCTCAACAACGCCTGGACCAATTTGGCCAATTATTTTTTCTAAATGTTCGTTGAGGTTCAAGGATGGTTTTTACGGCAAGAAAATTTCGAATAGTTGCCGTAGAACCCCTAAAATCAACCCTTTTCTTTTTCCCATACAAACGAATTAATGTTTGTTTGTTAATAACGCTAAGAGAACGGCTGCACCAATCTTGGTGAAATTTTCAGAGGTTGTTCATTGTGAATTGGGGAAGGTTTAGAAATAAAATTACCTTTCTAATTTTAACGAGGAAAAGTCGGAAAATTGGAAAAATTCCAAAAAGTAACTTTTTTCCATACAAATTTTTTTCAATTTAGGTTTGTTTTGCTTTTCAATATTTTGATTTGTAAATTATTTGAATCGTTCAATTTTGGTCGCTTGCTTTTTTATTCCGGCTATTCAAAAAAAAATTATTGAAAATTATTCAGTGAAAACTTTATGTGTGTTTCATACAATGTGATCAATTGGAGATTGAAATTTGTTACGAAGTCACGAAGAGGTCGCCCTAATACGAGTATCGGTCGGCGTTCTTTTTGCTATCAACGTGTGGCAGCCCAAAGCAAGAAGTACTCCCAGGATGTGATGGCATACGTGCGGAATTATGGCTCGCGGTCAATCAGCAAGCTATCGTTACGATGTCACAGCACGACTTTTCAAACAACAGTTACGATGTTTGATGGACTTTATCTTGAAGCAACGTATATGTGGGGCTGTTAGACGCTAGATGTACTCTGTTGAGTGGCAAAAAAGAGGTTTGCCGCACGCACACATTCTTCTTTGGATGGTGGATGATGGTTACACCAGATCAAATTGATGAAATCATTTCTGTGGGAATTCCTGATACAGTATTACACGAAGTGGTGAAAACCAATATGGTTCATGGACCTTGCGGACACCACAATCCCACTTCGCTTTGTATGTCTGACAACAAATGCACGAAAAACTATATACGTGCTTTTCTTTCGGAACCACAGACTAGAAATGATGGATATCTACTGTATCGGCGTCACTCACCAGACGACAATGGCAGAACATTCAGCATTCAATTTAGAAGAGTGAATATCGAAGTTGACATCACATGGATGGTACTATATTCACCATTAGACAATAATTCGCAGTCAAAACTCATATCAATGTTGAGTATTGCAGTTTGGTGTAATCAATAAAATACGTTTGTAATTAAGTCACCAAAGGAAGCAACATGACGGTTATTGGCCTTGGACGATACGAGATCTGGAAGTATAAAATAGGTCGATCGTGAACTGCAATAAAGCGCTTTATAGGATATTTACTTTTTTAATTCATGAACGTTTTCCGACTGTTGTGCGTCTCGCAATTCATTTGGAGAATGGTCAAAGAGTGTATTTCAACCCAAAGAATACAGTACAGCCAGTGAAACACCGCCAACAACAAAATTAACATTTACGAGTTTTTGCTCAACTTTCGTCAGTGATCCGTTTGCGAGAACATTGCTCTATTCGGAAATGCCATGATATTAGACATGAAATGCATCGTCAAAGAAATGGTTACACAGAAAGCAAGGTCAAGCAGAAGATGGACAGCCAGGTGTGTTCTCAACTAATGCATTATAATGAATTTACACAATCCACCCGAAAAGACGCTTCTACCTTTGTTTGCTATTTATTAATGTACGCGGTTCAACTTCATTTGAGTCATTGCGTACCGTGAATGGTACGGTATGTGCAACTTTTTGAGAAGCATGCCAGCAATTACAATTGCTGGAACATGATAATCCCTGGAGTCAAACGATGGACGATGCGATAGCTACTTCAAATGCAAATGAAGTTCGCACACTTTTCGCGATAAACATTTCAACAGACACATACGAACAAAAATGACATTGCCGAGAACATTTTACATCGCATTGGCTAAGAATTGGAAATGGGAAAATTTTGATTGATACTTCCAGTGATTTGATATCCATTCCACCTGCCGTTTGTCAATTCACTTCAACGAAAGATAAACTCATCACGAAGGCTTATGCCAACATTGGCTAAATTATCGTAACTATGATTACTTGAGATTACGCGCAATTTGGCACTTAAACTGGAAGATTCAAAGTCAAATGCCGGGAAGTTTGCGCTCATACAAAATGATTGATCCTCTTTACAATGAAGACGAAGCAGTGAATTATCCAGTGGAATTTCTAAAATCTTTAGAGACTCCGCATAATTTGCGTCTCAAAGTTAGATCTGTCATTATTATGTTTCGCAATCTTCTTGCGCCGAAACTGTGTAATGGAACCCGACTGATTGTAACGCAGCTATAAAGTACAAGGGGGCCGAATGATTCTACGAATTCCAACGATTTGCCATTTCTGTTCACAAGGATAGGCGCTAAAAGAGTGTGGCATAAATCTGGAAATGCCATGTTTATCACTTATACTTGGCGTGTTCACAAGTTGGAAAACTATCTTCTCGGTACATTTACCCACCGGAATTGAAAGCAAAAAATGTTGTTTATAAAGCTGCCCTACATTGAAAAAAAATGTGGGAAAATCGCAAATAAATGATTTTTAACACAATATAAATTCAACTCCCTTTTCATTTCAAAACACATAATTTCACGCAGTAGTTATTATTATAAATAATTATTAATTTTTTGGAGTTTTCTTTGATTTATAATAGTTTAATATTATATTTTAAAAAAAGAAGAGCTATTACAAACTTGATCTTAGTTCTTAAGGGACTGCAGGTATAAAAATGAAGATCGGGGAGGGGAATAGAGGGGACAACAGCAGCTGTTGAGTATTGTTAATGCGGGCCCTAACAGAATAGTACACGTGGCAACGTGCTAGGCTTAATAATATACGTAGCTGTTGTTGCTCGCTCCGAAAAAAAAAATTCTAAATATTGTTTATTTACAATTAATACATATATTATTGTGCAGTGAGCGTGATAAAAATTAATAACTGAACATTACTGAATGTTACAAAGTTTTAAAATAGTGGCATAGATAGTAAGTATTTGTTTTTTATTTATATTACATGCTTTTCAAAACAATAGTGAATACTCAATCGTATATTTTATAATAGATCGAATTTGAAAGTTAGAATGTAATAGTAAAATTTAATAATATAAATCATTCATTATGATATAAAGGTTAGTTATTAATATTAGTAATATTTGTTGTTACAGCCTCGTATAAAAATGGGTGAACCATCGAATAGTGATAATATAAGTAATAATTGCCCCATTTGTGACAAAATCGGATGTAGTTTTGAATCAATCTCTGAACGAGGAGATATTATAAAAGTCACTAGAGGAATATCAACACTGAAAGCTGCTTCTGCGGAAAGAGCAGATGGACTTTTTCAGTATTTGAGGTTTTAATAATGTAGTCACACACTTGTTATACGGATTCATTGACTGTCCCTGGGTTCCGAGATTTTACTATTTTTATGCCTTACGGCGCTCCACTATAACCAACGAACATACTCTTGCTTTATACGATGCCAGTGATCAAAATGAAGTATGAATGTATGTAAAAAGTGATTATAACGTTTATTAACAAATGTTGTTTATAATTAAGTTACAATTAATTGAAAATGAATGAATGAACTAAAGAATAGAAAAATATTGATCAGCTGCGTTTGCCAACTTCTTCGCTAACTGTCCTCACCAACTGTGTTCACCAACTGTATTTTGCCAACTGCGTTCGGCAACTGTATTCGCCAACTGTCGCTACTTCTTGAGATGTGAAGTTGGTTGCTGCTTGCCAGCCTCACGCAGGGTTTTGCCAACATTACATTCGGTCATCCTGCTCGTCATCTGTCTCAGATGACAAATCTTCATCAACTTCGAAATGTGTTCAGAGCTTCATATTATCAACACTAGAGGATGTAACCTTCGGTCCCATAAAATCTGCTGCTTTTTCGACAGAGTACCTCCCATTGCGTTTGATTTCAATGACTTTATAAGGTCCATTAAATTTGTTCGATAACTTTTTATTTGAAAACTGAGTTACTTTTATTGCGACCAAATCGCCTTTTTGGTATTCTGAACTGCGTTTTCGTTTTTGTCAAAATTTCTTTTATACGCTTCTTGAGCTTTCTGAATATTTGCTCTGCATTCTTCTCTCATTGTACGACGATCTTCTTGGAATACCTCCAACAATTCTTCTTGGAGTAGTTTTATAATGTCACTAGACATTTCGCTTTTCATCTTTACTCCAAACATAATTTCGTAGGGTGTAAATTTTGTTGAGGAGTGAACGTGCGCGTTTATAGCTTTTTGTACCATAGCTGCATACTGGTACCACTTAGCTGGATCATTAGCCGACAACTTAGACAACATAGAAAGAATTACTCTATTGACTCTTTCGATTTGCCCATTGCCTCTAGGAACACCTGTTGTTATTTTTATATGCCCAATTTTATTTTCGTTACAAAATTCTTTAAATAAATTCGACAAAAATGCTGCGCCTTTATCGCTGATAATACGTTGCGGGTTTCCAAAAATGGTGACCATGTACTCAAATGCTTTATTACCTCTTGAGTGTCTGTTGTTTTGGTCGGAAATAGCCAAACGAATTTAGAAAAACCATCAACTATTGCGAAAATATACTTATAGTTCTTCGACGTAGAATCCAAGATACCCAAATGATCGACATGGATAGTTGCCAGTGGGTAGTCACCCTTATTTATGCAATGTAAAAATTCTTCCTGCCTTCCTGCTTTGCGATTGTGTACTATGCACTCAACGCAGTTTGATATGTGCTGCTTCACCTTCTTTTCTAAATGTGCTATGAAAAAATCTTGTTGGATCGCGTGCATCGTCTTCTGCGAGTTCATATGACCAAAATTGTGTACGTTTCGTATAATTTCTTTCTCCATATTTCTCGGTACTATCAATAGCTCTTGACCCTTCCCTTGTTTATATAACACTCCGTTTTTCATTACGTAATCTGCGTATGGTTTATCGTCGAGAATTGCAGTTATCGCTTTTAGATGCTCATCATTTTGTTGCGCCTTCTGAATTTGTACTTGTATCTGCGATATAACAACCATAACCGGATAACGACTTAAGCTGCCAACATGCTTCATTCTCTCTCCTGATCGATGTTCAATATTAAAGTGGAAATCTTGTAGATACATAAGCCACTGAACCACTTCTCGGGGTACATCTTTTTCCGTGGCAGTCTGCTTAAATGCCGAACAATCGGTTACTATGTCAAATTGAATTCCCATTAAATAGTGACGCAACCTCTTCGTTGCCAAGTACGCAGCTTTCACTTCGAGAAAGTAACTATGTAACCTTTCTTCTTGAGGTGAGGTCTTTCGACTCCAATAAAATACGGGATGCCACTTTCCTTCGTGCTCTTGTACTAATGTCGCACCAAACCTATACTTCGATGCATCTACGTGAAGTTGAGTTTTAGCATTCTGCTTAAAAATTTTCAAAACAGGCTCTTGCGTAAGAGCTGACTTCAAATCAAGTATTGCTTTTTGCTGCGATGGACCAATCTGAAATTCTGCTTCTTTCTTCAGTAACTGTGTTAATGGCCTAGCTATGATGGCATAATTTTGAACAAACTTCCTAAAATATCCCGTCAAACCTAAGAAAGCTTGAACGCCTCTGATATTTTTAGGCACAATAAAATTTTTAACAGCTTTAATTTTATCTCTTCCAGGCCATACACTACCATTATGAATTTCATGACCCAAAAAACTAATTTTATCTTTTGGAAACATGCATTTGGACCATTTTATTTCTAAACCGAAACTTTGCGCCTTCTGCAGAACCATTTTTACATTCTTCAAACATTCGTCCGCTGTCTGTCCGAAAACAACAATATCGTCTACATATAACTCCATGATACCGTCGTTTATCATCTGCCGAAAAATATAGTTTACGTACCGCATGAACACTGCTGGCGAGTTACAAAATCCAAACGGTGCCTTAGCAAATTCAAATAAACCTTCTCTAGTTAAAAATGCTGTATATTTCTGACTACTTTCTTCAATCGGCACGTGAAAGAACCCATTTTTGAGGTCCATAACCGTAAAGAATTTCGCTGATTGCATCTTCTCTAACACTTCATCGATGATTGGAACAGGGAAACGATCTTTTAACACAGCAGCATTTAGTTTACGATAGTCTATGCAAACACGATAACTTCCATCTTTTTTCCTTGCAAGAACAACTTTACTGGCTATGTTTGCGTTGGATTCATGAACTATTCCAAGTTTTAACCACTCGTCCACTTGACTCTTGACAACGTCACGCTCTGCTGCACATAATCGGGTCGGACTTTCATTGAAATTAATAAAATCGTCTTTTGGTATTATTTTCAGCTGAATAGGATGTTCAATCGGACTAACTACAGGATTGTATTCATTAATTAATTTATTAACATCATTTCTATATTGAGGCGGAACATCAATTTCTGGCACTTTTACTATAATATTGTATACGCATTTTAATTCGACCTCTTCTTGTACATTTGTCTTATCGGAGAAAAAATATCCCTTAACATTAAACTCTAATTGGAAACGCTGAATGAAATCATATCCGACAATAACTTCGTTGTTTATTTTATGATCGGCTACGACAAGAAATGAATGCTCAGTTTTTATATTATCAACTTCAACTTTTAACGATAACGCACCTTTCGCCGCAATCGCAACATTTCCCAAACCATACAATTTCGCAAAACTTTTTTGTAGGCTGTGATTGCCAAAATTTTTTTCATAAACACATTGCTGCATAAGTGACACATCTGCACCTGTGTCTATCAAACATGATATGTACTTGTTGCTAATTCGCATTTGCTTACTTCGTTTATCACTTGTTAGCATGTTCACCGTTCTCTTCTGATATTCACAATTTTTTGCGATATGACCATTGCCGTTGCATTTAAAGCATTTTGTTTCTGCCTTACATTCTGCACGTATGTGTGTAGATGACCCACAATTGAAACAATGTCTACTTACTGCGCGATTTTCGCCCTCATCGTCTTTAACATTTTGCGCAAGCTTCGTGTAGTTTCGCTTTTGTACTGCGCTGCTGCTGCTCTTGTAACTCATTTGCTGTATAATCCCGAAACGCTCTTTTAGTTCTTTAAATGTCTTAGAACTATACAATGGATATTTCAGATCTTCACGCACCTTAATTCCGTCCACAATGTATCGAATAACTACTTCGTCTTCTATCGACCCCAGTGCTGCCAGCTTCCTCATTTGCAGAATATATTCGTAAAAGTTCTCGTCGTTTTTCTTTTGCCTTTGCATTAACTTCTGATGTATGTCAGCACTGTTGAACTTTATGTCGAATTCCTCTTTGAGCGCTTCGCACAAAGAATCGAAGTTCGAAACACTCACTGTTTCTAGGAAGAGTTTTGCCGTTCCTCTCATTTTATTCCTCGCATTTACATATTTCTGCTTTTCGGTAAGCTCATATGCGTCAGCATTCTCGTTGAAGTTTTCCAACCACTTTCCAATAGGAATTGTCACGCCATCGTATTCTGGAACAATTTTTTCGAATTGGTCGACTGACACGTTTTTGCCTGAGTTCAGCATTTTTAATAGCTCTACCAGATCGCTTGAATTTATTCCACTATCACACACGTTCGAGTTCTGATTTTCGACTTTTTCCTCTGTTTTCTCCATTTCGATCAACTTTAATGAAAATGTGTTCTCTTTTACCAACTCTGGATCAACTTTTTCAGCTTCAAATAGATTTTTTCCTGCTACTTCCTTCTTCTTTTTGCTCGATCTGCATACAGGCATCGTTCTTACAACTTATCCGTTAATAGGTTGAGCTTGAACGACTGAACGTTTGAGCGGTTTTTAGGTTGAGCCCCCTTGTAAAAAGTGATTATAACGTTTATTAACAAATGTTGTTTATAATTAAGTTACAATTAATTGAAAATGAATGAATGAATTAAAGAATAGAAAAATATTGATCAGCTGCGTTTGCCAACTTCTTCGCTAACTGTCTTAACCAACTGTGTTCACCAACTGTATTTTGCCAACTGTGTTCGGCAACTGTATTCGCCAACTGTCGCTACTTCTTGAGATGTGAAGTTGGTTGCTGCCAGCCTCACGCAGGGTGTTGCCAACATTACATGTATGGCGCCCGATGTGCTATTATAGTCGCCATCACACTAGATCTTATCACAGTTATGAGCTTGAAGTTCTGGCTGTTGTTGAAACATTTAGAAAAGGCATCTTCTTACTGGGGAAAAATTTGGAAAGCGTAACCGATTGATCTACGATTTCTCATGTTTAAGGCCATACGGAAAGAGCATTAAAAATAATACAAGATAAGAAGGGTACAAAGGACATTTTATACTTGCAGGCATCAAAGCCAGGGAAATACGTTAAGGTGTAAAATGTCAATCGGAGGACCAGAACCCAAGCAATTTTTATATGTGCATATTGGATTTTTGGAGTTTTTATTGGATTCAAACAATTTTTGGTCATAATTCTTGCAAGGTTGCATCTCGTTATAATAATTGCTTCTTGATTTTTGTACTGAAAACTAAACGAATCAAGTGTATTTTAAAATTGTGCTATTTGGGAAGTGGACGTGGTTGTAGTCCGATTTTGCCGATTTTTTCCCAATTTGATTTAAGAATGTAAGATAAATGCTACGATTTAAATTTTGTCGAAATCGGTTGGTCGGGTCCCGAGATATGGGATTTCATCAAAAGTGGACGGTGCTACCAACCAACTCCAATAAGTCTCTCTCATACCATGCCTCTGTTATATTTAGTTATTGAGTTAGTTTGGGTGTATTGAAAATTTGTTTGAGTCCTTCTATTGCCGGTTGTGATAGTTTTTTGGGTTCATCTTCTTTTTTCGAAAATTAAGGCGATCACTATTAAAATGAAAATTAGAGTGATACTGGTTCCATATTTGACTCTATTTTCTGCTTCTAACAGACTTACTTCTTTTGTATTATTCAGTTTAGTTTAGCTGTTTCAGCATTTCCGGCGAGAGGAATTCTTTTATGTTGGGTGGTGCGGTTCTTTCTTCGTTATAGAATTTTTTACCGTTGAAAACAATGGTTTGTTGGTATACAAAATGATGAATGTCACGTTTAAAAATGTAGATTCGTTGTTTATTGAAATTTCACCAATGTATTTGTTTAGTTTTAGTAGTATTCCAGTTCCCACTTCCTTTATATCGGGTGATTTTTTAAGAGCTTGATAACTTTTTTTTAAAAAAAAACGCATAAAATTTGCAAAATCTCATCGGTTCTTTATTTGAAACGTTAGATTGGTTCATGACATTTACTTTTTGAAGATAATTTCATTTAAATGTTGACCGCGGCTGCGTCTTAGGTGGTCCATTCGGAAAGTCCAATTTTGGGCAACTTTTTCGAGCATTTCGGCCGGAATAGCCCGAATTTCTTCGGAAATGTTGTCTTCCAAAGCTGGAATAGTTGCTGGCTTATTTCTGTAGACTTTAGACTTGACGTAGCCCCCACAAAAAATAGTCTAAAGGCGTTAAATCGCATGATCTTGGTGGCCAACTTACGGGTCCATTTCTTGAGATGAATTGTTCTCCGAAGTTTTCCCTCAAATGGCCATAGAATCGCGAGCTGTGTGGCATGTAGCGCCATCTTGTTGAAACCACATGTCAACCAAGTTCAGTTCTTCCATTTTTGGCAACAAAAGTTTGTTAGCATCGAACGATAGCGATCGCCATTCACCGTAACGTTGCGTCCAACAGCATCTTTGAAAAATACGGTCCAATGATTCCACCAGCGTACAAACCACACCAAACAGTGCATTTTTCGGGATGCATGGGCAGTTCTTGAACGGCTTCTGGTTGCTCTTCACCCCAAATGCGGCAATTTTGCTTATTTACGTAGCCATTCAACCAGAAATGAGCCTCATCGCTGAACAAAATTTGTCGATAAAAAGCGGATTTTCTGCCAACTTTTCTAGGGCCCATTCACTGAAAATTCGACGTTGTGGCAGATCGTTCGGCTTCAGTTCTTGCACGAGCTGTATTTTATACGGTTTTACACCAAGATCTTTGCGTAAAATCTTCCATGTGGTCGAATAACACAAACCCAATTGCTGCGAACGGCGACGAATCGACATTTCACGGTCTTCAGCCACACTCTCAGAAACAGACGCAATATTCTCTTCTGTACGCACTGTACGCATTCGTGTGGTTGGTTTAATGTCCAATAAAGTAAACTGAGTGCGAAACTTGGTCACAATCGCATTAATTGTTTGCTCACTTGGTCGATTATGTAGACCATAAATCGGACGTAAAGCGCGAAACACATTTCGAACCGAACACTGATTTTGGTAATAAAATTCAATGATTTGCAAGCGTTGCTCGTTAGTAAGTCTATTCATGATGAAATGTCAAAGCATACTGAGCATCTTTCTCTTTGACACCATGTCTGAAATCCCACGTGATCTGTCAAATACTAATGCATGAAAATCCTAACCTCAAAAAAATCACTCGATATAACCCTGGCCGAGCCCATACTCGGGGCGACTTTAGTACTTTTGCATAATACTCCTTTAAAAATAAATCTTGATCGAACCAATACCCGGGGTAACCTACATAAGTACACTCAGTCCTTTTTTTACGCGACCTCTTTTTACGCTATTTCACTTTAACGCGGTTATTTCCTTTTTTTACGCGAGTTTCTCACTTTAACGCGATTGCTTTTTTTCGTTTTTTGCTTGGTCTTAAACTTGCAGCAGAACGTGCACGAATTTTTCAAAAAGAATTGAGTGTATGCATGTTAAGATATAAAGAACTACATCGGAATTTATTGGGTCTAAAAAGAAGCATTCAAACAAAATTAACTGAGTTTATGGTGCAAACTCAGTCGGAGACGCTAATGCCCGGTTTCACAGTCCATACTTAAGTTGTGCCTAAATAAAATCTTAGCTAAGTATTGTTGCAAACTGAGTGGTCGTTTGCGTTTCACAGTCAATGCACAATTTCTATAAAATTTTATTATGATATATGGCAACGTTATGGGCAACATATGTTTTACAAATGTCATTCATAAAAATATGTTTGAAATATTTAAATTATAACAGACAATACATAAATTTGCGAGGAAAATTATATCAAAATTGATGAAAACAACAAAAGAACCCCAAATTTCATCACTAGCGAGTCGGAGCACCTATGGGAACTGAAGGAAAAGTATAAGCTGTTATTGAGTGCAAACGAACGGACACATGCCCTACGCTACGAAAGATGTCGCTGAAAATTCAAAGCAAATTCAAAACAAAAATCAGCTGTTATTTAAGCACTGCTTAGAGTCTCCCCTTTTCAGTACTTAAGCATTACATAAGTATGAACTGTAAAACAATATTTTTCTGTTTTATCTTAAGTACAACATAAGTATGGACTGTGAAACCGGGCCTAAGTCAATCAGAACATCATTCCATAGTTCTTACTATTGATTCTGATACAAATTCTAGTGATATCAGTGCCGGCCATCAAAATAAGCGGCTAAAAATAATTTAAACTACGGATAATGACAGTGATTAAACAGCATTCAACGGTTTTCTTCAATAAATCTACCTATTTTCTACTTTCTTCTCGTTTTATCCTGTTATGCTTTTGTAAATTTCGTATCCATTTAACAGGATTACGACTTCTTTTTCTCCCAATAATGTGTTTGTTGGGTTTGTACTATTGCAATCCGATGAATCCGAGGAACACGATAAACGTCTTCTTAACCCAGAATTTCTGGTGATAAATCGTATTGAAGAAACACTGCTTTCCTCACTCACGTTATTAGTCTCACTCATTTTGATTGTAACGGTATAATATTTATTTGCTTAAAAAAAGTTTGGGAGTAATGTTGAAAAGGCTAATAGAGAATTCCGCTCCTCCCTTCCTTAGTTATAAAAAAAATATGTCAAAATTTAAGCTCGTAGAAATCAGCCATTATTTTTTGATTTCATTTGAACAATGTTGCCATTGCTAAATACGCATATACATATAATTTTGTACACATCTAAGTTTTCAGTTACAGTTTTCGAAAATATAAAATATCAAAACTGAAATCAAACTGTAAAAAATAATTTATATATTTATAAAAAATAGCATTTGTCTCCGCTTTTGAGTTAGTTTAAGAATTCTACTATCTACTATTAGAAGTACACAGTAACATACTGCGTGCGAGTTCACTGCTACATATACTAATTGTGCTTCTCTTTATCTGTTTACCGATGCGATTTTGTTACGAATATTATTGAGGGGAAGAGAACATCTTCGGCCGTTTAAAAACAAATAAGCGTCGATGCACGGCCAGCATAGATACGACGTTACTGAAACGATTTATCTTAGAGTATGGAGTTAATCGAAATGGCTTCTGAAATTAATTACTTATTATTCAGTTGCCAAAAATAATTGCCATTTAACGGTGCTAATATTTATTATTCAGGAAAGTTATTATAAATATAAAAAGTTATGACTATACTTTGACACTTAAACTTAAGATTTTTCAAAAAGTGGAGTTAATTGATGTGTTTATTGAGCGGCTCATATATGAATTCAAAAATCAAATAATTATAAAAAAATCAAGCGAACCACAGTTAATACATTCATCGTCATTTCACAACAAAAATTGATTTAATTGGAACATTGAAACAAATAATAAATCCAAATATCACAACAGCTGTCCACACGCAACTAGAATTAGTACGAAATACACGAAATTATAAATACTACATTTGACTCAGCGAAAAAGGTATTTTGCCAACATTTACTGAAAGACATCATAGTAGAGAAAGAACGAGATGAAATAATGAAACACACTCACGAAAGAACATATAGAGCGCAGAAAACAATACCAAAGAAATATTAGGAACATGCAATTGGCCAACTCTGAGAGAAGATACAAAGAAATTAGCAAAAATATGTGTGATATGCAAAGAAAATTAATATGAACGTGACCCAACAAAACAAGCATATGGAAAAACACCAATATCAATAGGCATAGGTACATCCATACAAATGAAGATACTTGTATTTCACATTAATAATACCACTTACTTAACAAGCACTGAAAAATATTCAAAATATGCATATATTAGGAAACTAGAAAACAAAAGAGAATTCCATAAGATTGTAGAAGAAGTTATCACTCAAATGTACCCATTCTGCTCACAACTCAAGACTGATAATGATTCTATATTTAAAAGTATCGCGTTACGAGCTTTATACGAAAAACTACATACATATACAACACCCCATGACTACCCCCAGCCATTCGACATCAAACGCTCAAAGAATAAAATATCAAACACTCCTCCTAGAAATCCATAGCGAATTATTAGATTTATTTTTAATTTTGCAAAGAATGGAGATTTCGATTCTGCAGCAATCAATATAGAAGAAATTGAAAGGATAATGAAAACCGAAAAACAAAACGTTCCAGTTATTAATGTTTTAGAATATGCAAGAATTCACATACTAAGAATGCAAGATAATATAAATATCCAATCACAGACAAATTATGCCAAACTTTCAAACTAACACCTTTAATGTGTAAACAAGGTAAATTACAATTAGACAACTTAGTCACTATAAGTAACAGTAATTACACTCTTGTACGAAACTGTAAAAACAATTTAAGCAAATAGATATGTATGTATGTAAACAGGAAAAGGAAGACAATTGTAATACAAGTGTACCCATATTACTAAACAAAGAAGCACATTGTAACATATTCCAAGAAAAGAACTATCCTGTAATAGGTTTAAGTCATGGTAACACTATAAACGACGGAACGCATAAAGTAAACAACGAAACCATAAAAGGAATTAACCTAGTTCAATTAAATTTATCTATAGAAATTGATTCCTAATATTATCATAACCAGAACAAAGAGGTAAAATGATTGCATTAGAAATTTAGAATTACAATCCAAATATCAATTTGACAACACTCAGAAATAAAACAAACTAATAATTACATTCACCCCATTCTTCTTCTTCTTTATTGGCGTAGACAACGCTAACGCAATTATAGCCGAGATAACAGCAGTGCGCCAGTCGTTTCTTCTTTTCGCTACGTTGCGCCAATTGGATATTTCAAGCGAAACCAAGTCCTTCTCCGCCTGGTCCTTCCAACGGGGTGGAGGTATTCCTCTTCCTCTACTTCCCCCGGCGGGAACTGCGTCGAATAGTTTCAGAGCTGGCCAGCGTAGCCTCTGTCTTTTAATTCGCTGAACTACATATGTCAATGTCGTCATATATCTCATACAGCTCATCGTTCCATCGAATGCGATATTCGCCGTGGCCAACGCGCAAAGGACAACAAATCTTTCGCAGAAATTTTCTGTCGAAAACTCGCAACGTCGACTCATCAGTTGTTGTCATCGTCCAAGCCTCTTCACAATATAGCAGGACGAGAATCAGGAATAAAGGGTTGTTAAACTTATTCCAGTGTGAGAGCGCCTCAAAATTAGCGTTTTTTATAACATTTTCCATTATGGCCAGATTGAACAAAATTACAATTTTTGGGCATTTAAATTCAAACACCCAACATTTAGTATGAATAAAAATTACTATATAGCGGTTATTTATTATATGGAGAAACTATTTAAATCTTTTGAAAGAATATTATAACAACTGACTTTTGTCCTTTCAATGCCCAATAATTGGATTTAAGCTTGTTAGCTCTCAATCATTAAACGTTTTTAATCATTTTTCATTGAAAATAAAACTATGATGCTTCAAATTACAAAACGTTTCATCAAATATCTTTAAATTTTACAAATTTATTTAATTTTCATTTTTAAAAGTGGTCTTGAACGATGCAACAAATCCCTCCGTTTACATATTTTTTTGGTAAGATTTCAATCTGGCCATCGCTCGTTTCCAATTGCTAAACGTCAAAACCTCCTGAACTCGATCAACTGTCAAAGTTTAGGTGGTTTTGACGTTTAGCAATTGCTCTCTCACTTCCAGTGAGAGAGGAGTTTAACATCTCTTTATCTCTGACGAGAATTATGAGTGACTTATAGTGTTTGGTTTTTGTTCGTCGAGAGAGGACTTTACTTCTCAATGGCCTACTCAGTCTGAAGTAGCACCTGTTGGCAAGAGTTATCCTGCGTTGGCTGACATTGTTGGTGGTGTTCACACTGGTTCCCAGATAGACGAAATTATCTAAGTTATGACTGTCAACACTAACCAAGTCACGAGTGCGACGACTGTTTGTTTGATGACAGGAGATATTTCGACTTTTCCTCGTTCACTGCCATACCTATCTGCTTCCTTGTCCAGTCAGGAGAAAGCCGCGGGTGTCGATGATACTCTGTTCACTCTTATAAAAAAATTTACCTGCTCGATTAAGTTCTGCAGCTCGAATTATTTTCTCCAGCAGCAGAGTGAAGAAGTCGCACGATAGAGAGTCGCCTTGTCTGAAACCTCGTTTGGTACCGAACGGCTCGGAGAGGTCCTTCCCGATCCTGACGGAGCTTTTCGTGTTGTTCAACGTCAGTTTACACAGCCGTATTAGTTTTGCGGGGATACCAAATTCAGACATCGCGGCATAAAGGCAGCTCCTTTTCGTGCTGTCGAAAGCAGCTTCGAAATCGATGAAGCGGTGGTGTGTGTCGATTCTCCTTTCACAAGTCTTTTCTAAAATTTTTAGCATGGTGAATATCTGGGCAGTTGTTGACTCGCCAGGTATAAGGCCACACTGATAGGACCCAATCAGTTTGTTGACGGTGTGCTTTAAGCTTTCGCACAATACGCAATACGGCAATGGAACGTCTTCTCCATCATAATCTATTGGGGAATCAGGTTCGCCTTCTTCTGGCGTTGTACTTTCACTGCCATTCAGCAGGCTGAAGAAGTGTTGCCTAAGTAATTTCAGTATGCTCTGGCCAACAGTTGCTAGATCACCTCTGGGCGTCCTACAAGAGTATGCTTCGGTCTTGAAACCTTCTGTTAGCCGAATAATCTTGGTTGCAACAAGATAATGGTCCGAGTCAATGTTAGGACCTCGTAGCGCACGCACGTCCACAATACTGGATACGTGTCTTCCGTCTATCACAACATGATCGATCTGGTTGGTGGTTTCTCGATCCGGTAACAGCGAGGTGGCTCTATGAATTTTCTTATGCTGGAATCTAGTATTACAGATAACCATATTTCGGGCCCTGGCGAAGTCGATCAGCCTCAACCCATTTGGGGATGTTTCGTTATGGAGGCTGAATTTACCGACCGTAGTGCCAAAGATACCTTCTTTGTCCACCCTAGCGTTAAAGTCGCCAAGCACGATTTTTATATCGTGGCGGGGCAGCTCTCATAGGTGCGCTCCAAGCGCTCATAGAAGGCATCTTTGGTCCCATCGTCTCACTGTGGTCGCCCCCATAGGCCAAAAATAAAAAAATCAAGTTAAAGTTTTCGCTAAAAATGTGCCAACACTGTCTCATAATAGCTCACACTTTTTTAATCTGCTGTTATTGTTGTTTTGTTCCAGCTGTACTCTGCAAGAATAACTGTTTAACAAAGAGCAAAACATTTTATTGGTTTTCAATGCGTTGCAGTCAGTGGCGAACGCAGGAAAAAAATGTGGGGGGGGTTTTAGGTAAAAAGACAAGGTTTCATTATTTCATTCACAAATTGAAGTCTTATCTTCTTTTATTTTCAGCGTTCACTTGAAGCGACAGATATAGGGATTGTTGCTCCAATCTTTGAAAAAGGATGCACCAGTTCCTGAAAATATATTCAAAATTTTAGTTAGAAAATATAATCTGAAGAAAAGATTTTTAACCTTTTCCACATTATAAATTCAGCGCGATCTTCTACATCAGCGGACCATTGCTTTTCTAAAACACGAACAGTCTCCTGCATCTCAATAACGTCAAGATTTATGCATTTATTTGGCAAAATGTTTTCAATTTTGGAAAGCAGCTCTCGATGTTTTAAAAATCGTTCATTGATTTGGTCCAAAAAATTATCTAAAAACGGTATATAAATTGATCTGCGGTAATATTCTTCCGGTTCGCCTTCATAATTGTCGCGATTAGTTTGCCGCTTCGCCAAACGCGGAATTTTGATTTCTAAATCTAATTCTGCGGCTATTGTTTTAACTGATTCAAAAATTAGTTTAAACGATTGTTCAGAATCATTACGCATTTCACTAATTTCAGCATACAAATTATTCGCATAAGCAACGCAGCTGCTCAAATCACAGTCTATTTGCTGCAAACATAGGCTTCTGTGTTTTGATAATGCAAAAATTGGCTTTAGTACGCACGTACGCACGTACGCACATACTTCATTTGTTCTATTCTCATTCACGCTCTAATCATTAGTGACAAGTGTTGCCGCGAGCTAAAAAAATTAAGTATATGTTGCCAAGCAAAAAAAGTATCAAAAAGTATCAAAAGCACAACCGTTGTTTTAAAAATTTTCATTTGAAAAACAAATAATAAGTAAAGTTGTGTATCTAATTCAGACTAGTTTTTTCTGGTTGTTTTTATTAAAAATAGAGACATTTTAGTTAAGACACTCAAGTATTTTTTTGCAAATAGCATAATTTTTTTTAATTTAAATTTATTTCACAACAGTTTGCTCATGGAACGAAAACTGAAAGTCATAATAAATGATTTTTATTTTCCCTGTATTATGATTAAAAATAAACTCTAAAAAAAATAATAGAAACCTTATTGGTGATTTTTCAGTTCAGAACTAATTTTCAAAAGAAGTCCATTTTCGACTCACAATTCCCCTTAAATCTAAAAAAAATCCAGTTCAGCAGCCACAGAGTTATAAGGCATCATCTCATTACTCATAACTCATTACTTTGAAGCAAATTAAAAAAATGTCTCTGTCCAGATTACATTTTTCTGGGGTTTTTAATTGGCCTATATTCCCACAACTTTTTAATACTATCCAGATGCAATAGGTTTGTTTTAGTTTAACATTTTCATATTTTAAAAAAATTAAATTCTATCAGCAGAAAAGTATCAAAATAGGCCGTTTGTGAACAAAAAAGTATCAAATTACAAAATTTAGAAAAAAAGTATCAAAAAAGATACAATTGTATCATCGTCGGCAGAAAGATTGCTTTGAAAACAACAAATTACAATTTTTCAAATGACTATGTAGAATGAAATTCTACT
Source organism: Bactrocera tryoni (assembly GCF_016617805.1). Lineage (NCBI taxonomy): Eukaryota > Metazoa > Arthropoda > Insecta > Diptera > Tephritidae > Bactrocera > Bactrocera tryoni. The sequence goes on from NW_024396545.1 coordinate 269,530, forward strand.
GTTTAAAAATTCAATTACTTTGGGGTTTTAATTTAACCCAACAACCCCCTGCGTTAGCCCCTGGTTGCAGTGTAAGCAACGTGCAAGTGAGGCTTTAAAACAAAAAATTAAAACAATTAAAAAAAAGATAAGACGAATTATGGAAGTATTTAATATTGTAAATAAAGGTATGAACTATTATATTTAATTATATTTATGGACTCAAAATGTTGTGTTAGTTTTTATTAATTAACTTAATTTTTGTAATGTAAAATTGGGTTGTATTAAAAATTTATACGTAAACAAAATTTTCACTTAGACTTTTAGTTGTGAATTTAATCGAAGTTAACGATCAAACTTATATCGGAATATAAGCCAATATTTACAGATTATATAAAGAAAATTCTAGCTGCTAGTTTTTGCTAGCCGCTGCGTAACCTTGAACAGAACAACGTGGTCTCGCCGCTTTTGAGCATTTTTTTCGTTTGTGTAATTGTGCTTTATGTGATGTGTGTTGTTAATATCGTGATTGTCCTTGTGCGTTTTTTTGTGTTGTTCTTTGATTCCGTTCATTTGTTAATTTTCTTTTCTTAAGTTATTTATAACTTTTAATTATATTATGCTTTACTTTTTATATAGGAGCTTCTTATGAATGCGAAGTAAGCCGTATTTATATATATAATAAGTGGTGTTCAGTGACAGGTAAAAATCCAGTCAAGATTAAATTATTTCACAAGGAATTATTTCAATCTGTGAAATCGAAAATAGAGAATGATGGCTGTATAATGAAAGCGGAATATTTGGATCAATTGGAAAAAAGCGTTAATTACTGCTGCAAGAGGATTGCAATATTTTGGAGAGACTGCAAACGAAATAAAACATTCGTTTTGGAAAAGTATTCCGATTGGCTTTCGAAAAATGAATCGTTTTCATTCAATTCCGATCTACACACTTCACCTGTGCGAACAATAGTTTGGAAGACAGCCACCTATTTGTCACGTCACAAGAAAAAGGCAAACAGAATTTCGCTTGAAAAATGGGATTGATTGTCGATAAGCCGAAAGATTGGTCAGTAATCCTGGGTTATCTTCGGAAATTACAGGCCTAGATAAAGACCTTATTGAAAGATGTGCAACAATATTGCAAACACTCTATTCAGGATACAAAATTAATGTTGAAAAATTTAGGACATTTGCACTCCAAATAGCCTTTGATTTAACAAGGACATATTAATGGTATTACCTTCCGCCTACTGTTCATAAGATTTTAATTCATGGACCATCCATAATTGAAAACGCTCTGTTGTCGATTGAGGAATTGTTGGAGGAAGCTGCTGAGTCAAGAAATAAGGACATAAAAAAATTTCGTCTGCAGCATACAAAGGAAAATTTCTCGAGTAGCAACAAATCAAGACCTACTAAAGCGTCTACTCCTTTCATCGGATCCTTTCATAACGGGACAACGAAAGATACCACCTAAAATGAAGTAAATTTTTAATAAATATTTGTATGATCTTTTAGTATAATATATTATACAATAATATGCTTAGTACTTGTTAAAATTACAAACAAATGCATTATTCTGTGATATGGGGACTTACGAGCAGGGGGTGTAACTTGAGGAGTGAGTTGAATGTGAACGATATTTTATATTTATTTATTCATTTATATTTTTATAGAATTTCGGAAAAAATTTAGAATTTTAATCTCCACTAGAAGTATTTTTGGCCGCTCGCTCCATATAAGCCCGACCACTGTGCATCATTCTCTTCCCTCGCGGCATGGGCGCAGATCAGCGATATGTCGAAGAACTTCACTTTGATGCGGATTGTGGCTAGACGTTCATCCATTGGTGTGAATGACAGTACTCGGCGACGGAGTCTCTCTCCCACCACGAATCCCACAACGAATTTGCGCTCCTTTATTTGGCCACTTTAGTAAATGCCACAAGGAGCTACCCACCTCTGTCCTTGTTCCGTCCATCGCAGCTTGGCAACGGCACCTTCCTAATTAAGGAGGGTGCTTGCTCTTTAATAGTAATCCCAATGCGTTAGCGTGCATATCAATAAAAGGGGGGTCACTCATCCGTGACTGTTGTCTTCCTTTTCAGTGGTAAAATTTTTTACGTGGCTGGGGCGGGTCCCAAGCCCAGCACACAAGACTATTCGAACTATTAACCCTGGTGAGGGGGATGCTTCGCTTTTTTACTTCAGGTCGCCTTCTAACGAGTGGATAAATAGTTCTAAGACCGGAAGTCGTGAGCTGCTTGAGCCATATATAAAATAATCGTTTGTGGCTATTCCCAAGTGAATGGTAGTCAGGAGAACTTTTCTCACTTGCAGAACTTTTACACACAACCCATCCTCCAATTGGTTATATTATATTTGATTAGTTTTTACATATTTTGAGTTTTTTCGGTGTTATATGTGGATAGTCATTATAACAATGGTTTTGAATGAAAGGGAATATACAAGAGACACCAATCACAGAAGAAGCAGGGTATATTGTAGTTCAGCTAGGAGAAGTAGAGATAGTACGGTTTGTATACTATATACTATTTTACATATAATTAAACCAAAACAGATAATGGAAGTGGTTGATAAGATTAAGGAAAATATTATACCTATAAATATCGGGTGATTTTTTAAGAGCTTGATAACTTTTTAAAAAAAAAAAACGCATAAAATTTGCAAAATCTCATCGGTTCTTTATTTGAAACGTTAGATTGGTTCATGACATTTACTTTTTGAAGATAATTTCATTTAAATGTTGACCGCGGCTCGCGTCTTAGGTGGTCCATTCGGAAAGTCCAATTTTGGGCAATCTTTTTCGAGCATTTCGGCCGGAATAGCCCGAATTTCTTCGGAAATGTTGTCTTCCAAAGCTGGAATAGTTGCTGGCTTATTTCTGTAGACTTTAGACTTGACGTAGCCCCACAAAAAATAGTCTAAAGGCGTTAAATCGCATGATCTTGGTGGCCAACTTACGGGTCCATTTCTTGAGATGAATTGTTCTCCGAAGTTTTCCCCTCAAATGGCCATAGAATCGCGAGCTGTGTGGCATGTAGCGCCATCTTGTTGAAACCACATGTCAACCAAGTTCAGTTCTTCCATTTTGGCAACAAAAGTTTGTTAGCATCGAACGATAGCGATCGCCATTCACCGTAACGTTGCGTCCAACAGCATCTTTGAAAATACGGTCCAATGATTCCACCAGCGTACAAACCACACCAAACAGTGCATTTTTCGGGATGCATGGGCAGTTGGCCACCAAGATCATGCGATTTAACGCCTTTAGACTATTTTTGTGGGGCTACGTCAAGTCTAAAGTCTACAGAAATAAGCCAGCAACTATTCCAGCTTTGAAGACAACATTTCCGAAGAAATTCGGGCTATTCCGGCCGAAATGCTCGAAAAAGTTGCCCAAAATTGGACTTTCCGAATGGACCACCTAAGACGCAGCCGCGGTCAACATTTAAATGAAATTATCTTCAAAAAGTAAATGTCATGAACCAATCTAACGTTTCAAATAAAGAACCGATGAGATTTTGCAAATTTTATGCGTTTTTTTTTTTAAAAAAGTTATCAAGCTCTTAAAAAATCACCCGATAAAAGTTGATAATTACTACAGTGTATCGATATTGGCAACCCTGCGTTGTGAGAGAGCAATCAGCAGACACGTCTCCACGGCAAAAACCCAAATGTCGTGAATTCTCACGTCATCCCACGTCAAAGAGAGAAGGGGTAGCGTTTTTGACTGTGCAGTTACATTGCGCGCCCATAAGATAGGTCGTGCCAGCTGACACGACCCACGATTCTGCGTTTTTGACTGGCTAGCCTATAAGGTTTGGGCTAAGTCATAAAATTCCTGGAATAAAGAATTCAATTGTGTAAGAAGAGCAATCGCGGTCGTTATTTTATTTATCGGTACAGGCAATTTATTTTTCACGCATTCCCAAGTAACTAACTTTTCTCAAAAAAGCTTGAGGTTCTTTAATTTTTCATTTGCGGTTTAATCGTTTTATGCATGTATATACTTATATGTATATGTATATATGTGTATGTATATGCATATATGATGGGGGCTGGCGGCTGAGGGCTGGGCGAACGGTTATGGGGCGAGGGGTTGAGTGTGTGATGGGACTCCGGGCCGCTTTTGTGTTTGTGAAGGCGTGAGAATTTTATGAAATCACTTAATTATGAAAGACACAAGAGTATAAAAAGACTAACAGTGAAAAACATTTATTTCATTTTGTATTTTCGAAATGTTTGTGACGGTAGACGTTCAAGGCTTCAAAGCCTATGATAACAGATTTATTGTGAAGGGAATAGCTGTGGTCTTTAATAATGAAGAATTTCATTGTTTCCACATCAAAGCTCCCTTTGATTTTTCAGACCTGATTAAGGATAATCAACGACAAGCTAATTGGTTAATCAAACGCCACCATAATTTACTAAGGTCTTATGGAAGCGATAATTTCAAAGCAGTAAGGAATTATTTAGCATTTACGTTGAAAAATATAAAAGAAAATGTGGATAGCAGAGTTTGTGCAAAAGCCGGTCTTTAATATTGAAGAAGAGATGATGATGGAATGTAATTGAATGAATCTGTCTAGATTGTATATTTTATACCCAGGTGCTATACGTTGTCAATAGCATTTTAATAATAATACGTGTAATGTGAAAATCAACAAACTACAAATTCGTTGTGCCTTCAAATCAGCATTAATTATGTTGAAGTATATACTAGATAGTGATATAAATGAAAAAAAAATAAAATTAGAAATTTTGAACCTTATGTTTTTTATTGTAAAGCTTGAAAAGAAGAAGAAGAAAAGTAAGTATATAAACACATTTTTTCAAATGTCCACCTCATTTTAAATTGTCGTGGGCAAATGGATATGACACAATGGAATTTAAATTTTATCTTTCGCTATTATTATCATTCCTCCTTATTTTCAAAGCTGCCTACGGAGCACCATTTTAGGAGAAAGTAGAAAACAATGCACTTGCGATAAACCAAAACTCGAAAAATCGACAATTTAATTTAACATTGCCGAATAGTAATGATATTTAACAAAATAGCTAGTTTGAATGACTTAAATCGAAGCACAGTTAAACTTTTATAACAAAAACAATTAATCAATTAATTTTTTTTTTTGTTGCGATAAAAAATAGTGTAGGAAAGAATGTTTAACCTACTTGTAGTTTTGATATATGTAATGTAAGCTGTTTGAAATAATCTTTGTAACTATATTTATATATGGAATATATTCAAACATTTTATCGTGGATAAGGATGCAATAAGCAGCTGTGTTAGCAGGGACGGATTTGTGAAATTTTAGCTCAATCCGAATATCGATTGGGCCGCTTTTAATAGATTCATTTTGATGTGTTACATCTAAAACAATTATTGGAGCAATTTCAACAAATTGATCAGGTGATAAAAGTGGTTAGGGAGTGCGTCCATAGTAACTTTCTTGAAATTTCAAATACATGTCGTATAATAGAGCATACCGATTTCGTTCAATTTTAATATTAAGATCATCATATGGAGTGGAGTTAAGGTGAACTTTAATATCTAATAATTCGCAATGTTTAAATTTCTTTGCATTTTGAAATCCTAAAAGCATATAGCAAAGTCTTTCATTTTCACCACCCAGTTTGACATTCCACAAGATATTCGTGCTTTCCTGTAGGGAGGGGTTAAGATAGACATCCCAACATCTAAACGAAATGTTTAGCGGTTGTTTACTATTAATTGTTCTCAACATAGTTAAGCGATACGAGTCTGAAAGTTCAATATGTGGTACTTTCCATATAACATTTAAAAGTTTTAGTACAAGTTTTTCATTTGCTGTAGTTGACATCATAACAGCATCATCTTCTTTAGCTCGTACTAAAATTAGTTCATGTTTACAATTAACAATAATTTTATCAAAATCTTCGGCAAATCCAAGTAGGGTTTTTAGTGGTAAACAAAAACTGAAATGTCCAGTCGTGAGGTTAATATTTTTAAGAGGGCACCACCCTGCATTTTTTTTTTAAATTTGTACTCTCAAATACGTTAAGTGATACATAATTTTTCATTTCTGTTGCAATACCCAACTTTCTAGTCCGATCGATTTCTATTCCATTTATTTCATATCGTATCTCCTCAAATAAATAAGCCATACAATTATTTAGCAGCTGCACAGTTTGTGAAATTGTTGAATCACTTTTTGATATGAACCCCTCAATGTATAAAATACTCTCACTTGGTAGCACATAGAGGTCTTGATTTTGTATGGGGACACGAATTTCATCATTGTTTTGAAATTAATGTAAATATGGTATATAGCTATGACAATCCTTTTTATACTCTCGCAACAAAGTTGCTAAGGAGAGTATTATAGTTTTGTTCACATAACGGTTGTTTGTAAGTCCTAAAACTAAAAGAGTCAGATATAGGGTTATATATACCAAAGTGATCAGAGTGACGAGTAGAGTTGAAATCCGGATGTCTGTCTGTCGGTCCGTCTGTCCGTCCGTCCGTGCAAGCTGTAACTTGAGTAAAAATTGAGATATCATGATGAAACTTGGTACACGTATTTCTTGGCTCCATAAGAAGGTTAAGTTCGAAGACGGGCAAAATCGGCCCACTGCCACGACCACAAAATGGCGGAAACCGAAAACCTATAAAGTGTCATAACTAAGCCATAAATATAGATATTAAAGAGAAATTTGGCACAAAGGTTTGCATTAGGGAGTGGCATATTTGGACGTAATGTTTTTGGAAAAGTGGGAGTGGCCCCGCCCCCTACTAAGTTTTTTGTACATATCTCGGAAACTACTAAAGCTATGTCAACCAAACTCTATAGAGTCGTTTCCTTCAGGCATTTCCATATACAGTTCAAAAATGGAAGAAATCGGATAATAACCACGCCCACCTCCCATACAAAGGTTATGTTGAAAATCACTAAAAGTGCGTTAACCGAGCAACAAAAAAGTCAGAACACTAAATTTTACGGAAGAAATGGCAGAAGGAAGCTGCAACCCGGCTTTTTTAAAAATTGAAAATGCGGGTGGCGTCGCCCACTTATGGACCAAAAACCATATCTCAGGAACTACTCAACCGATTTCAATGAAATTCGGTACATAATACCACCCTGACACATGTACGAAATATGGGTGAAATCGGTTCACAACCACGCCTTCTTCCAATATAACGCTATTTTGAATTCCATCTGATGCCTTCTCTGTATAATATACGAGTATACATTAGGAAATGAAAATACAATTCAATACTCAAAGTACACAAATTGATCTAATCTAATTAATTTTACAGCAAAATAAAAAAATATGTAAATTATTATCTCTTTATCATGCGAGAGTATAAAATGTTCGGTGAAACCCGAACTTAGCCCTTCCTTACTTGTTTATTATGTTATTATCAAAAATGGGTTTGTACAAAACGTTTTTATATCACTCATTTTTTTAAATTAAATCCCAGACTTACTAGGAGCTCCTTATTCGATGGGGTTAAATCAATTTTATGATGAACAAGAGAATTTACCTCTTTGGAGCATAGATTTTTCGTTTTTGAAGGCAATACTTTGGAGGATGATTGAAAACTATTTACAAAATCCGTATGTAGTGGCTTTTTATTAAAAATTATCATTTTTTTTCTTTATAAGGGCCATTCCGTCAATTGGCGACATGGTTTTGTACCCGTGGTTCTCCGATTTTGACGAAACTTTAGAATATCATAATATAGACCAAAATAAGAATATCTGTGAACTTTTTAGTGGTCAAAGTTGCTCCATTGTTTTTTGGCGCGAATTAAAGTTTACACTTTATTATTTTCTAAAAAATATATTTTTAGCTCCGTAGAGCGATCTTTATTTAATCACTTAAACAGTGTGAATTTTATGAACAGAAAAAGATGTTGTATACAAGGGTATGCTTGTAATTATACAAAAACTTAGCTTCAAAGTAATATGTTTATCAGTTGTAGTTTTGTGGTTTCTATTCTATTGTGGAAAAGTACTGAAGTGGAAAATTACTGATGTGGATGACAATTAGTTTAGTTATTTGGATAGTGTTATCTTATAGTAAGTGATGTCAGCTTATTGCTAGGCAGATGTATATGTGTGGTAGCTATTATCAGTTGGGTTCAGTGTAAGTCATGTATTAACTCCCCCCTCCTTTATTGAAAAGATTTCTTGATCTTTTTATACGCTGGTGATTGCATCTTTCTTCCAGATGTTCCAATCCTTGAGCCTTCAGTATTTGTTCATATCTTTTTTGTTGATTTTCTTTAAGTTTTAGAGTTTTACATTTTAATATGGCATAATACAATTTCAAACTTAAGTATATTGTTGTAGCTAGTATGCATATAATTATTAGGGTTACAAATATGTTTTGTATTGAGTGTTCTTCGTATGGTAAAATAAATTTATGTAGTTTTTCAATGTTATTAAATTTATATTTTGAGTTTGATTCTAATATATCTAGGATTTTAATATTATGTTCTTCTTGTGACAGGATATATTTTTTAATTTCCTCGTTTTGATTGTGAAAAGTTATATTATTTAATTTTAAATTTTCTTTAAACTGCACTAGGTATGTTCCTGTGATAGTTTCATTATTTATTTTATTTTTACCATTTATTAAAATATTTCCTTCATTTATTTCAATTATTTCTTCATTTGATTCTTCTTTTACATTGCATTGTGCTTTGAGGTTTAATAACTTTGGTATTGTACAAGTATCTGTTTTAGTTTCTTGACTTATAAATTTTGATAAAATATTTTTACATTTGTTAATTCTTTTTATTTCGTTTTTACATTTAGATACTTTATTGTCTAATTGTAACTTTCCATGTCGATATGCTATTGGTGTAATATCATATGTTTCACATTTTTGTTTAATTATAGGGTATTTATATATAATAATAAATGTGTTATTAATTCTACAAGTGTGTATATCTGAATATTCCATTATATTTATTACAGGAATGTCTGAATTCTCTAATTTAATAATTTTTTCTATATCTTCCGTGTTTGACGATGCAGAGCAAAAGTTTTTATTTTTAGCGAAATTGATTGTTAAAGTTAAGTCTTCAAGTTCTTTGAGTATTTTTTGTAGCATTACTTGTTGATGAATTGTTTTATAATTAAAGGATTCCAACAGTTTTTCGAAGTGAGTGTTGATTAACCTCTGTTTATTATTATTTCCTACTATATCATTAATTTGTTGTTTTATTTTTATCATATCGTCATGATCTGGTACGCCTGTTATAAAGCTAAGTGCTGATCCTAAGAAATTTATGCTCCTTTTCTTTCTTCTAATTATTAATTGATTTTTTAACACTTCTATTCTGTTGACTAAGGCTATGTCCCTATGTAATTCCGGAGAGTTTTTAGCTAATGTTGAGAGTGTGTCATAATGCTCTAAAATTTTTGTTAAGTTTATCATGTGATATAAGTAATCTGATTCATTATAAATGTATGACGGATATGTCTCGGTTAATATAAACTTTTTATTTTCCACATTAGTTATTTGGTATTGTAGTGATTTGTTCACTAGAATTATTAATATTATTATCGGGTAGTACATTTCGTATGTTATCTTTGTGTATTAGTTTATTTTTCGTTGTAAGCACCGTATTTTCTTTATTTTCTTTTACTATGTGTTTAATATATCTTTTGTTATATTTTTGTCTTCTACTACTTTTCTCATAAATTATTTGTCCTGGTTTAAAATCTTTTTGGCTTCTTTTTTTATTATGGTATTCTAACATACGTTCTTGGTTTTTTCTATATTATTTTTCACTTTTTCGTTAATTTCCTTTTGATTAAAAAATAATTCTACTGGTTTTTCCTTTATCACCGAATGAATAGTCCTGTTATATTCCTTGACTGCTGAGAATATTTTTTCTTCCGTAGTTGTAGTTCTGTCGTTAGCTAAAGTCCTCGCGATTTCTAATATCGTTGAATGTAACCTTTCTACTTGTGCGTTGGAAGTTGAATGATTATTTGCTGTCTTTTCGTGTTTAATTTGTAATTTATTTAATAATGCGGTTGTGCCTATGCCGACGAATATGCTTTCATTATCGGTCATGAGTTCGGTACAGTTCGGAAAAATTTGTTTCACTTCTTCTATTATTTCATGAAAATGTAGTTTACTTCCTAATTTACGAAAATATGCATATTTAGTAAATCTATCTATAGAAGAGAGATAACTTTTGCCATTTATATAAAATATGTCCATTTGTACTGATGTGCCTGGAGTATTTGGTACTGGGCTTTTTCCTAATAATTGTTTAATTGGTTTCCTTTCATATTTATTCTCCGTGCAGTTGACACAATTTTTCACTATCTTTTCTGTGTCTCGTTTTAGTGTTGGCCAATAACAAGTTTCTAATATTTCTTTATAGTTGTTTAGAGCGTTTCTGTGTGCTCTCTTGTGTGTAAAGTCTAATATATTTTCCCTATCTTTTTGTTCTATTATATCATGTAGTTTATTTTGTGTAAATACTTTGTAGTAGGTTGAAAATATGTTTGCTATCTTTTCTTTGTGTTTATGCCACATCTCTAAGTCAGTGTGGAATGCTGTTACTATTTTAGGTTTCATTATTTGTTTTAATGTTTGAATCATATATTCTTCAGTGTTATATTTTATTTCGAATCGTTCGTGTCGCGGAAATATAGTTGTTACTGTTTTTTCGTTTGTTTGTGATGGTGTTAAAATAATTTGGGTTTGAAATGAATTTAATGGTTTTGCTATCATTTTTATGTTTCTTGGTGTGGATGATTCAGCTGAGTGCATTGACGTATCTGACATTATGTTTATTTGTCGTGATAAAGCGTCTGCTACAATATTTTCATGCCCTGGTTTGTATTTTAGCTTGGCACCGTATTCTTCTATCAAATTTTTCCATCTCGGATGGTCTGTGTATATAGTTAGGTCTGCTATTCCGTATAAATAATTTCTAAATTACTGTAATGCCCAAATTATGGCTAACATTTCCTTTTCATTTGTAGAATAATTTTGTTCCGTTTTCGTCAATGTTCTTGATATGAATGATATAGGATTTCTTCCTTGGCTTAGTACTGCTCCTATTGCGTAGTTACTAGCATCTGTGGTTAAGTCGAATCCCTTTTCAAAATCTGGTTGGTAAAGTTCTACTTTTTCTTTTAACCTAGTTTTATTTCTTCTATAGCATTCGTCGCTTCTTTATCTAGTTTCATCATTACACTAGTACTTTTATTTTTTGAGATGCTCCCATTTTCTCCTTTTAAATAAATGGTGAGGGGTTTGCATACATATATGTGCAAAATTTTTAACAAATTTCCTGTAATAGGATGCTAGTCCCAAGAACGATCGTAGTTCCTTTAAATTTTCGGGTGTTTTATATCTATTTATTGCGTCTATCTTACTAGGGTCCACGGTGATTCTTCCGTTATGGATTATGTGTCCCAGAAATTCAGTTGTTGTTTGAAAAAAATTTGATTAGATCAAGACGTCGTCGATATAGACATATGCACACTTCCCAATATATGTTCGGAGAATATCATCCACACATCTCTGAAATGTTGCCGGAGCATTCTTTAATCCAAACGGTAATCGAAGGAACTCATATTTAGCTCCATTTACCGAGAAGGCTGTTTTTTCCCTATCTTCTGGTTTAATTAATATTTGGTGGAATCCAGATTCCAAATCTAGTGTTGTAAAATATCTTGCTTTCCCTAAATTCTGTAACGTCATTGTTATATCTGGAATTGGATATCTATCTGCGACCGTTTGTTTATTCAGTTTCTGAAAGTCTATCACCATTCGTTTCTTTGGTTTTCCCTCTTCGTCTAGCCCTTTCTTTGAAACTGTCCATATTGGTGAGTTGTATGGACTCTTGCTTTCTTTAATAATGTTGTTTTTTAATAATTTTTCTATTACTTGCTTTACGAAATCTTGGTTTGCATATGGGTATGGATATTGACGAACCCAGACTTGCTCTTTAGTCTCTGTTTTAATTTCTGCCTGTATCGTTGTTATAAACGGTAATATCTCATTATTATAATTATTCTTCATTAGCTCGTGTATTTTTTTTTTTTCATAGGTTTTATTCCCTATTGTATAATTAATTTTTTCTTGATTCCTATTCTGTAGAGTACTCTCCTGTTCAAATGTTGCCGAGTAGTCAAATAGATCTATTCTAGCTTTCATTTTACGTAAGGCGTCTCCCCCTAATAGTATGTCGAATTCTTTTAGATCTGCGGTTTCGTAAAAATCCAAATCAAACCCTACTAAGTTAATTTCTCTTTTGTGGGTAACTACTGAAGTTCCATGTAATGTATTAAATTTTATTGGTTTATCTAGTCTTATCCTTTCTGCAAATGGATAGTCTTTACTTACATAACTACTTGTGGCACCTGTATCTATTAGTATATACACGTATCTTCCGTCTGGTGCAGTATGTCGGAGTGTTGGAAGACCGTGATGCCTTATAAAAAAATGTTTCTGTTTGTTACTAGTATAATTGACGCTAGATACCTCATTATATAAAGATCCTGCATCTTCGTCTTCACCTTCTTTGATCTGATTCACTCGTTGGGCCTTACTTTGTGGTGTGAGTGATGTCTCATCCCGTGATCGCTTGAACTGTTGGCCAAAGTTTTGTACAACTTGCCTGAATGGATTATTGGGTCTTTGTTGAGGCGGCAGCTGTCGCTGAGGATATTCTTGTTGTTGATTGCTTTGCGTATGCTGTGCATGCCTACGGAATCGTCCTGATGAGTCTACATCCATAGGTTCGACTGGTGGTTGTCTTTGCTGTTGATACTGCTGTAACCGTTGGTATCTTTGCATCACGGGTTGTGATACCCGTGGTATATATTCTAGCTGATGATATTGTGAGTCATGTTGCATGGTTCTCGCGATACCATATGCTTCCATGATGTTGGTGCAGGCTCTGGAGTACAGTGCATTTTTAGTTGCTGCACTTCTTAGTCCCGCGATGAATGTCCTGACTGCTTTCAGTTGTATCTCTTGTGATAACGCATTGATCACGTTCTCATTTTTGTGCTGCATTTCTATTTTGGATAATACAGTGTTTAATGCCTGATTAAGGTGATCCAAGTACACGTGAAGAGGTTTGTTTTCTTGACGTATCTTCATCATGTCTTCCTCCAGGACATACAGTGGTCGCTGATCTGCATAGGAGTCATCCAGTCTGTCTATTATTTCATCAAAGTTTAACTTTGTGTTGTTGTTGATGAGTATCTGGGCCGCTTTCTCAGTTATCTTTCCTCGAATTAATATTAATGTTTCCGTGTAGATATTTTGTCCACGGAATTGTTTTACATTATTCTTTAATATAATAGCTAATCTTCTCCAGTTACGATATTCCTGATAGTCTCCGCTGAATACGTTTATGGCTGATTTGAAGAGGTTTAAGTCTACCTCCTTTGGATCATTGTAGATACAAACTTCGTCCTTGGCTTCCTCTATGGGAGCTGGTCCTAGGTGAGCTTCGGCGAATCTGCGTTGTAAATCTACCACGATAGCTTGGAGAGCTGAGAACTCTGGTGATTGAGCCATCTTTGTTTTTAGTTTGAGACACTTGAATACTGTTTGAAAAATTTGTTGTTTTCTACTCGTATTCTCACTTTGAAGGAATTTATTTTGATTCCTTTTAGCAGTGGGTCCCTGCTCGGGCGCCAATTAAAGTTTACACTTTATTATTTTCTAAAAAATATATTTTTAGCTCCGTAGAGCGATCTTTATTTAATCACTTAAACAGTGTGAATTTTATGAACAGAAAAAGATGTTGTATACAAGCGGGTGCTTGTATTTATACAAAAACTTAGCTTCAAAGTAATATGTTTATCAGTTGTAGTTTTGTGGTTTCTATTCTATTGTGGAAAAGTACTGAAGTGGAAAATTACTGATGTGGATGACAATTAGTTTAGTTATTTGAATAGTGTTATCTTATAGTAAGTGATGTTAGCTTATTGCTAGGCAGATGTATACATGTGGTAGCTATTATCAATTGGGTTCAGTGTAAAGGCCTAACTATAATGTGCATAAGCTAGCTTAAGCCAGCGTAAGCAACTGTCCGAATACACACAAATTGTATGTTGCAACTATAATGTACTTTACATCAAGTTTCGTTAAGTTTTTCCAAATGTCATTTGCTTAAGCAAAGTGCGAAACTGATCGCACTTTCCGTACGGAATCAGCTGTTTTCGCTTTTGTCAACTGATACATCATTTTGAATTTGAAAACGAAAAGGAAGAAGAGTGTTTTGTCAACAGATAAAATCATTGTATATTTGAATATGGAGGACGGCGAGTGTTTTATACAAAATTTAATAGAGAGTGTGGAAAAATATAAATGTTTGTACGAGAAAAAAATGCCTTTTATTTCAATCTCGTAAATAAAGACAAAGCGTGGAAAGCAATCGCAGAACTATGCGGTAAAAGTGGTATGTATTAACACTGTTATAGAAATATATATTTTGTATTATATATTTTTTATGTTTGTTTCAATTAAAAGATCTAGAATGCAAACATAGATGGAAGCTACTCCGGAGCGCTTCTGTAAAGAAATAAAAAGGTTAGAAGCTCCATCAGGTAGCGGAATGAGCTACTTAGAGGAATGGCGTTTTTTAAAACCCATGATGTTTCTAAAAGACTCCGTCACACCGCGTCGGTAGGTACTTTGTATAAATTTTAATGTTTTTAAATATAACTTTTTCATTGTACAGCACTCGTGATAATGCAGAAGCAAATGCAGACTCTATCTTGGATTCATCTACGTGTGATAGTGTAAATGAAATTTCATCGCCACCTCCGAAGAAACAAAAAAGTCTCTCCCTTGAAAGTCTCTACCAGAAACTTGGCGCAACAATGGAGAACATAGAAAAGCAGATAGCGGCGCCGGCTGAAAGAAGTGAAACTGATGAGGCCTTTATGACGACGGTTTTGTGTCTGATGCAAGACCTGCCAGTGTCGGTCAAAGACAGTTTCCAAGAAAAAATGATATCAGAATTATATCGCTTACGCCGCGAAAATAGGCAAAAATGAGATTGAAAAGAATTCAACATGATTTCCTTATATTTTAAAACGCTTGGAGCACTGATTTTTTTTAGTATATTTTATATTTATAATAACAAAAATATTTATTATAAAAAGATGCATAAAATGCATGTACCTGAACTCTTTTGAGTAATTGTTCTTGAAGTATTTTTCTTTTAATTTATAATAAAAACAATTGAATGAATTTAATTAAACTCCATTTAGTTTTATTAAAAAAGAAATAAACAAGTTCGAAATGATGTTAGATATGTGAATTTAGAATATGTTTTAAAAGTGTTAAAAAAACTGCATAAGTTATTTCTAATTTCCAAAGAACTTCTTCCACCGTAATGATGCAAATTGGAAGATTGCATAATCGATGGGATATTACTTTCAACTTCTACGCCATAAACCGTCATGAAAATCACCATTAGAGTCCTCCCAATCAGCATAGTTGCTTGCAATATACGAAGATGCATTAACGTTGTTAAACATAATAAAATTATGTAAGGCAACGCACGCTAAAACAATTTTTTCTGCATTTTCAGGAAATAAATGTAATGTTGTTAGTAAAACTCGCCAACGCGCTACTAGTATTCCAAAAGAGTTTTCAATTGTGCGACGAGCTCTTGATAACCTTTTATTAAACACCTCTTTTTCATTTGGTAGCATTCCCCAGGGTATGGGCGCATTAAATTTGTCCCTAAAGGAAAGGCAGCATCACCAACGAAGAAGTGTGGAGTTTTTAGTTGCGTATTTGGTAAGTTTTTCGCTGGAGGGATGGGAAGTTTATGATCTAATAACCTCTTTCCCAATCGACTCACTTGAAAAATACCTTTACATGTAAAGAGAAACAATAATATTAATAAAAAAACAAATGCACAATTATAAAAGTCCTCACCACCATCACTTGACTTCCATATGCACCAATATCTATATAGGTAAACCGATATCGGGCATCACACACTGCTAACAATACAATAGAAAAAAATTTTTGTAGCAGAAAAATTGACTACCGCTTTTAGGTGGGCATCGAATAGCGATATGCTTCCCATCAATAGATCCAACACAGTTGGGCATATTCCACAGTTCCCAGAAGTCTTGAGAAATTTGCTTGAAATCTTCTTCATTAGGCTCAGATACATAAACAGCGCCTAACTTTGTCCAAAGGACTTCAGCTGTCTCCAGAATAATGCGCCTAACCGTTTCCTTCCCCAGTTGAAATGACCATGCCAACGATTGAAACGAAGTTCCTTGTGACAAATATCTTTAAGAAAAAGAAAAAAGAATAACACATAATAAAAATATATTAAAATGAACAAACTTACTGTAATGTCAAAGCTAATCGACATTCCGGTTGCACAGGCTCCCTCAACGAATTCTTTTTTTAAAAAGGGCTCAACAAGAGTAAGCAAAAGCCCATATACTTGTGGCGTCATTCGCGTGTATATAAAAAAATCAGCGTGGTCAATCCTCTTCATTTCCAGGAATCGTACAAAGAAACCATCCTTCTTCCTCTTTCTGTTTATTTCCCTCACTGAACACGACCGAACTCTTTTTTTTGTAATTTCACTAATTTCTGTCAATATGCGTATTCCGTCTAAAACAGACGTAAGGATTTTTATTGTTTTTAAATATTTTAACTTTCTGTTCATTTTTGCAAAATTCAAACGAAACAAAACAAAAACACAAATTGCTTATTGACACTTTCTTCTTATGCATGTAAGCACATTATAGTCATTCAAATGTCTACTCTGCGTTCGTTATGCATTTGACAGGCTTTTCGTTCATTTTTTGACAGTAACATACGGCAGCTTATGCACATTATAGTTAGGCCTTAAGTCATGTATTAACTCGCGCAATTCAAATTGAGATCAAACAAAAAAATGACTATTTCTTTTATTTTTTAACGACCTCAAAATTGAGTGAAAAAAATTTTGCAGTCATCCAATTTTATGTAAAAAAATCTCAGCTTTCTGATAAAAATATTTTCAAAATCCCAAAAATTTTCAAAATCTAGAAAAAAACATTTTTTTTTCCAAAAATCCCGTTTTTTGTGCTTTTCTCCCCAATCTTTTTTCAAAATGGACTTTTTCATTCGATTGCTTGTTCAAGTCTGTTCGCTTAGAAGGTTGTGTGAAGGAGGTAAACATGTAAATTGTATTCTTAGACTTGAATTAATGAAGAAATCAGTGTCTTCATTCATAAAAATATATTGATATATGATATTCTAAAGTTTCGTCAAAATCGGAGAACCACGGGTACAAAACCATGTCGCCAATTGATGAAATGGATATATCTTCTCCACGGAAATTAATAAGTTTTCCCGTTTGATCAACAATTTTAAGAACTAGAGTGCTTATTTGACGTTTATTAATCGGTAAATATATTACATTAATAGGTATTTCTGAGATTTTGTATCCTGAGCTAACTCTAAGTGAAAACTGATGTATAGTATGCGCAGTATCCACTGAATTATCTGAGTAATGAACAACTTTTGGCTCCAATACTCTTTTACTGAATCCTAGTAATGAGCCAATTGAGCATTCTTTATTAAAATTCACTTCTTCATTACTACTCATGATTTCAGTTCGAAATGTATTCAGATTAGCCTTTATATCAATAAACCTTTTATTAAAAGGTTCATATTTGTTGGTTATTGTCTCAACTATATCATACAATTCATATGTTCCAATAGGTATCTCAACAACCATCTTTCCAATGTGAAACAAATTGATTTCTTTGTCCACATTTGGCATTGTATTATACGAGTCGAAACTAATTAACACGCAAACATAATCTTGTGTCAATTCTATGGGAGGAAAATAATTCTGGTTGCAAATTATTTTCCTCCCATAGAAAGATGAATTACCACCCACCCAGGAATTGTGGTCAGAAGAGAATCCTAACCATTTAACATAAACTCTATTGTTTCGACGTTTCAAAACTTTTTCAACTAAATATACATGAGGATGTTTACTTCATATTCGTAAAATCCACCCTTGATAGCATTATATACGTTGCAGGGTTTGGGTTTTTAATTGATTTGATTTTAAAAACTTCAGTTGTCCAATTTGGTGTATATCCTTTTTCAAATACATGCTTATATTTACTTATTCTAACCTCATCATTTATTTTAAATTTTGGTCTATGAAAAACTAAATTGTTGTATGCAGTGTACAATAAATGTTGTTCATTCGAGGAATTTACCTCACTTGGAGTCATTCTGATAGTCCTATGAATTGTATTAATGTAATCATTGACTAAATTTTTATAGATATCAATCCATTTATTGGTTCCTCGAAAACTAAACTCTTTCCACATCATTCCTTTTAATGTTGTATTGAATCGCTCTATTATAGATGCTTTTAATAAAGAAAATGATGAATAATGATTGATATTTTTTCTTTGTACTGATCTCTTAAAATTAGTTTTATAAAATTCCTCTCCATCATCTGTTTGCAGGTTTTTCGGTATTCGGTTACTTGAGTTTAAAATCTTAACCATTGCATTTGTAACATTTTCTTTCGTTTTATCTTTAACTGCTTCGGCCCATGCTTTTTTGGAAAAGGTATCGATTACAGATAAAAGATATTTGTATTGATTATTACTACTCGAATACTAAATCATTACCACCAAGTCAGCTTGCATAAATCATCGATTTCTTTTATAATAACACGTCGTCGTTTAAAATTTTTTCTAGCTTGTTTATGTAACTCTTCTACAATAGCCCTTTTGTTATAACTTTTTCTAATCCTTTTATAGTAGGGAACTTTATTTTTAACACATCAACGTCTTTTTCAGTAGGATGTTGTTTCAATACAACGAAACGCTTCAAATAATCCTCAATAGTTGATAAATAGTTGTTTATATTATGTAAATCTTCTTCACATGCACTCTTTATTCGTTGGTCTATTAGACTCTCAATTATGACTACATCATTTTTAACACTATTATTCAAGACGATATTAATTTCTCTAATTTGATGTTCTAATTTGGTTTTCATCTTATTCAGCATGTCTAAAAAGTATACTTTCGAAATGGCATCATCGTCTCCTAGGTTAATAATTCTTTTCGTCTTTAAATTCAGATTTTTATTTCGATCTAGCATTGATTTCCCACTTGACCTACTAAAGTCTAAAGGGAAATGTCCAAAATTTATACTCATATTATTTAATAATATTTGCTTCTCGTAACTCTTCAATAATTGATATAATTTCGTTTTGATGGTTATTGTGACCGGCACTTGTTGAAGATATAAGCAATCTTAATCTATCCACCAACTCATTAGGGTTATCCCGATATTGATAAATATTTTTACGACAGTTGATTGACTTCAATAAACCTCTACCCCTTATGAAAGAGTGTGGAATATAATTGAACAATCTGATAATTCTGATAATGTATAGATATTTAAATGATTTTGTTCCCTTATTTTGACTATCTGGCTTATACATAATTACGTCTGTGAGCACTTGTATCTAATAAAATCTCTCGATAAGTCATCAAATCATGCTTCTTATAATGTTGTGGTTTTTTATGAAATATTAACTCAAACAGACCTTGTGTATAACATCTTTGGAAATAAGTTTTATTGGTTTGACTCCAAATCGCCATCGACCACTTGAATCTCTATTCGGCCCATACAATGTATCAACGTCTTGTTTAACAATTGTTCATCGTCTGGTTCTCTAGGAATATATGGTTCTGTTCGGTAAGGATTATTCATATAATTTATTTTTTGTCTAACACCAACAACATTATCTAATTTTTGGTTTTTATCAAAATTTTGATTGTTAATGATATCAATTGATTTTCGCTTTTTAGTTTTCATTACATTGCTTTGTACAGCTCTCTTTAGTAATTCATCATCATGAGGTTTAGGTTGAATATACGATGTTGGCCTTTCACAATCATTCAAAATAATTTTTTTTCATTGTGTTATAAAATTCATAAGAAATAAAAAATTTTCCCAAAAATAATCAAACTTTAACTGTTAGTATGTTTTAAACGTTTGGGTTTACAAAAAAATCTTAACAGACCTTTTTTGTAGAGCATTCAATTTCCTACAAAATCTTAGGAACAAGATATTTTTTCAAGTAATTGGAAGCGTGATATATATTTTTCTATCTGATAATAGAAAAAATAGAAAACTGTATGTAGGAGGACTTTCCCGTTACAATTAAAAACTCATATTTGGAGAGGCTTTCTTAGAGGTGTCTAGGAACCTATTTTTCCGAGTACCAAACGAAAAAAAAAATCTTTTTTTTTTTGAATCACTCTAATGATTATTATAGATATGTTTAAGATTAATTTCATCTTGTTTGAATACAATTATCATGTTTGAATTATCACGAATTAAGTGTTTAGGAATTTTTGTATAAGTTTGACATAAATAAAAGGAATCAATATTTTTATGACGACCCATACAAAAATAATCTCGTATTGTACTTTGCTTTCCACATATTACACCATCGAATATAAAAATAAAGTCCGGTTTGGCTTCAGTGGGCTTGATAACATCAATGTTTTCACTAAATTTACTAAATGTAAATATACTAAATATACTATATATATACTATATAATGATTTTGAATAAATGTATATATTTCGGAAATTAAGCCCGTTAGGGCTTTCAATTAAACTGAGCACAACAATAGTTTTTCCACAATTTGATGGTCCCACAATCAGCGCTCGTATGGAATTTGGTAAAAGGGAACTATGTCTACTATTTTATTAATATTTTTAACATTTATGTATATATGTTAGCGTTATTAACCTTGAGTTAAGACGCTGTTTAACAACTTTCATTTTGTTTACTAGACCTATAGCAATATAAACCGTTGCTTTTATAATAATGACCTCATTTAATTATAACTCACTCAATGGAACTAATACATAAAAAGAATGGGGAGGGTCTTGTAAATAGTTTGATTAATTCTTTACCTATTGAACTTCATTTACCCAAATATCAATTTTGTGGACCTGGAACAAAACTCCTACAGCGGTTAGAAAGAGGAGATAAAGGTATAAATCCTTTAGATGCAGCCTGCAGAGAACACGATATTACATATTCACAAACGAAAGATAATGGGTTGTCAAAAAAGTCATGCGGTATTTTTATTGAATTTTTTTTTTTTTTTTTATTGAAATTGAAATGAATTTTTGATGACTCATGCCCAGCTCTTGACCGATGCTACGGCTGCTACTATGCCTTTCTCTTTCGACCATTTCAGCGATTTTATCGCAATTTTCGACGACAGGCCTTCCGGAGCGTCGCGCATCTACGACCACCTCTACACCAGAACGAAAACGTTGAAACCATTGTTGTGCGGTGGAAATGGAAACTGTATCGGATCCATAAACTGCACAAATTTTATTGGCGTCTTGAGATGCATTTTTGCCTTTATCGTAGTAGTACTGTAAAATATGCCGCATTTTCTCTTTATTTTGCTCTATGTTTGCGATGCTATAATTCACGAACGACTTGAAAGAAAACTCAAATTTGGAATGGGTATTAAAAATAAGAAAATAAATACATCTAAATGTAAAAAACGTAAAAAGACGAAACCCCGTAAAGTACCATCAAACAAAATATTTTTGAGGGCAGTTAAAAATGGTATTAACACGCTTAACAAAAAAAGCCGCAGTCATTTAATGAGGCTTATAACATTTCTCAGAATGCTATAAAGTCTAGCTTTAAAAATAAAAAAAGTTAACATACCGAGAGTAATTCCAGTCCCAAAAAGTGGTGCAATTTTATCTTCTTCTTCTCCTTAATTGGCGTAGACACCGCTTACGCGTTTCTTCTTTTCGCTGCGTGGCGCCAATTGGATATTCCAAGCGAAGTCAGGTCCTTCTCCACTTGGTCCTTCCAACGGAGGTCTTCCTCTGCTTCCCCCGGCGGGTACTGCGTCGAATACTTTCAGAGCTGGAGTGTTTTCATCCATCCGGACAACATGACCTAGCCAGCGTAGCCGCTGTCTTTTAATTCGCTGAACTATGTCAATGTCGTCATATATCTCGTACAGCTCATCGTTCCAACGGATGCGATATTTCGCCGTGGCCAATGCGCAAAGGACCGCTAAATCTTTCGGCAGAATTTTTCTCTCGAAAACTCGTAACGTAACTCATCGGTTGCTGTCATCGCCCAAGCCTCTGCACCATATAGCAGGACGGGAATTATGAGCGACTTATAGAGTTTGGTTTTTGTTCGTCGAGAGAGGACTTTTACTTTTCACCTGCTCTACCAGTCCGAAGTAGCAACACCTGTTGGCAAGAGCAATCCTGCGTTGGATTTCCAGGCTGACATTATTAGTGATGTTAATGCTGGTTCCTAAATAGACGAAATTATCTACAACTTCAAAGTTATGACTGTCAACAGTGACGTGAGAGCCAAGTCGCGAGTGTGACGACTGTTTGTTTGATGACAGGAGATATTTCGTTTTGCCCTCGTTCACTACCAGACCCATTTTCTGTGCTTCCTCGTCCAGCCTAGAGAAAGCAGAACTAACGGCACGGGTGTTGAGGCCGATGATATCAATTTTATCACTGCTTCCTATTTTAACAGTGTATAAATGAGCATCCTCCCCCGGACATCCACACATACACCACACTATCACACCACATCAACTCAACTTCACAACACTGACACGCACCGTCACCATACTCACCTCACCAATCATCACAGCCTACAATCCACATTCCACTACACACCAACCACCCACATCACACCAGCTGATTCCACACACAAAAGGAGAAAAAGGGAACCAAAAGGGGATCAGCGACTTCACTTCGTTTGCGACTTTCACAGCGACTTGAACGCCTGTGCGATACTTTTTTTCGGCCTCTTCGATCGGTGTGCATTCTTTTTCGCGAGTTATTCACTCCATGCTCGACCGGAGTTTTACGTCACGTTTTATATAAATTAACATACATACACTCTTTTATATTGTTCGCAAATCATTTTTAATAAACCCCATTGGGACATTGCCGATTTTATATAACCCTACGCGTGTGCATAGACACTAACCTTATTTTGTACGTAAAAGTGGTGGTGTAAAAGGTGAGTGCGGAGCAGTCTATTACATGGTCCTTCGAGCCATAAGGAACGGCACCTTGGAAACAAAAAAAATAAAAAAAAAAAAAAATTTTTTAAGTGACAACAAAATAACCGAGGCCGAGTGCAGTGGAAAAAAAAAAAAAGTTAAGTGAGTTATAGGAATACATATGTACATATACATATATAATATAAAGAAGAATTATTAAAATTAATTATTATTGTGCAACATATGCAAAAAAAAAGAAATACATGTACATACATATGTATACATAAACAAAAAACTAACAAAGTGTATAAAAATTGAATAATAAATTTCAAAAAATATATAAATAAAAGTAAAGTGAAATAAGGCTTACCTACTGTGCAGTGAAGTGCATAACAATACAAACACAAAAGACTGTGAAAAATTTACGTTTAAAACAACAGATCAAATCAATTAAATCTAATTTCCACTAACAACATAAAACGGGCGCGAAACTCAATAAATACATATAAAACAACTTAAACTTAATACAAAATTAAACAAAAGAAAAGAGCAAAAAGTCAACAAGTTGGAACGCCGGCGGAGAATCGAAACATCACCCAAGGAAGCACACATTTTATAATTTAACCCCCAAAATCCCTGAGGAAAATCTGAGTGAGTGTATCTATTCCACTTTTGATTTTTATTATAATATGTATATATGTATGTAACTTGCACCAACGGTCAAAATCATAGAACCGATATTAATTAAACCCGTTTAATGAAAACGGTTAGTAAAGGCTCTAAATTGGCGGCAAATTTAACTACCGATAGAAACGAATACGGTAAATAATATATACTATATACATATATGTATGTATATGTATGTATCCACAGTATACATATATATGTATATATATTTATATATATTTAACTAAAATAATTGTTTTTCCTTGCTTTTTTAACTTACCTTCGTGTATACAATACACACAGTTCACGGAAAAGATTCCGGTATTCATTTTCGAAATATTCTGGCAATACCGCTTCAGTTTATAAGCTGTGGAAGGCATAGGAATTGCATCCAAAACGTAAAAAAAAAAAAAAAAAAAAAGAGGAAGCAAGAAGAATATAGCATAAAAGAAACATACATACATACATATATACATATCCTCAAGCGGATTAAACATAACGAAAGAAAACTAAATTTTTGTACATAGAGGTACATATATATATATATGTATATACATATATCCGTATAAATATACCTACTTACAAGAATATAAACATACATACATTAGCGTTTTAGCGCATATTTCCAAACGCGAGTATACAGCCGCGAGCACATAAAAGCGAATTGTTTTATGTAGGTACTATACATATTGCCGTATATCTTCAAACGCTTGTATACCTACAAACATAGGATACAATTAAATAACACAAAAAAATTATAATAATAAATAGTATTGGTTGAAAATTAAATATTTCATACTAATTACCTTTGTACATACATACATACATGTATTGAAAGTCCAATTTGGCGTTTTCTTAGCATTTATCTTGTTCCTTGTCAAACAAGAACAAGCATATTTGCACATAGTTTATTTAACGCATACTATATGCACATAACATCCACACGTATGTACAAAGGTTATTGACCTAGTTTTCAGTGCGCACTGATACAAGGGCATACGGATAAAACCGTAAACAATAAAAAATATATATTTTTTCAAAAAAAGGAAGTAAATACAAACGCGACCAATAAAAGCGATAAACGCATTCTAAAATTCCTTTTCTGAAATAACAGCGCTTATTTATTGAAAAGAGCTTTCGGTTACACATATACTATATTTCACTAATTCAATTGTTCGGAAACAACAACTCTTATTTATTGAAAAGAGTTTTCCGGAATATCTCTATTATAATAAAATATATACATATATATATCTTATTAATTAAAATTTTCTGAATGAGCACTGATTCAAAAGAATCTAAAGCAGAATTCTTAAGAATTCCAAAAATGATTACTGATGACAAAAGTCCGTGTACACCTGCAGAAGCTACACGCTCGAAGCAAGGTGCTACAAAGCAAAAACGGGGGAGAGACATTTCTTATATTAAATTCATTTCTGAGAGTGACAGCCTGATTAAATACTGCACTCGATTTGCATCTTCACCGATTCAGGACAACTCTGAATCGGTACTAGAAATAAAAAATAAATCTATTGACAATTTTTGGACACGCCTCCAAGCTGCATACGACGCAATAGTAGAAACTGATGATTCAGATCTACCTGAAAATTTTAAATCTTCGGCTTACGCCAAATACGAAAATGGCTTAGACCGCTATGAAGACACAAAAGCAATGATATCAGATCAATTAAAACTGATGAAGGCAATTGAACCTACTCCCCACAGTAGAGTAGAGTTACCACAATTGCAAGCCCAAGAGGCAAGTTCAGGCATTCATCTCAAAGTGCCAGCGTGTGATACGGAAATATTTCATGGAGGTTATGAACAATGGCCGTCCTTCCGGGACATGTTCACAGCCGTGTACATAAACCATCCAAAATTATCACAAGCGCAAAAATTGTATCACCTCCGGTACAAAACTAAAGGTCAAGCAGGCGTAATAGTCAAGCAGTTCGCATTGAATGACGATAATTTTAATTTAGCTTGGGAAGCTTTAAGACAAAGATACGAAAATGAAAGAATCTTAGTTGACAAGCAAGTAACGATACTTATGAACTTGCCTAAAATTCAAAGAGAAACCAGTGAAGAATTCATGAAACTAGAATCCACTGTTTCAAATTGTTTGTCGGTTCTATCGACACAAAATATTCCCACTCACAATTGGGATCCTATTCTGGTAAACATATGTACCGCCGCATTACCAGAAAAATCTTTACTTTTGTGGGAGCAATCGCTCTCATCAAGAAGAAAATGCCCAACGTGGCAGCAGATGAAAGATTTCTTAACTACCCAATACGAAATTGCGGAAAGGGTAGACAAAAAAGTAGTCAGAACTAAAAACGTTCAACAAGACCTAAATCGAAGCTTCAATAGACCCCAAGCCGGAAGCAACAATAATTTGAACAGAAGCTTTTTCAAAACACAATCGTTCACATCTGAACAAAACAAATACACGTCATGCGAACTATGTCCTGGAGGGCATAAGTTAAAAGCTTGCGAGAAATTTAAAAAAATGAATGTCACTGAAAGGAACAACTTTGTCAGGTCAAAAAGACTCTGTACAAACTGCTTGTCCCACTCACACAATCTTAATACTTGCGAAAGCAAATTTAATTGCGTATGTTGCCACAAAAGGCATCATTCTATGTTACATCTCAATAACTTTCCCAACACATCGCATAGCAGCGCTTTTTCAAAAAAAGCCACGGGTTTAGTTGCAACCGCAACTCCCGAAACAAAAACTCAAGAAAATTGCCAAGAGACACCATGCTGTTCAAAGGCATTAAAATCTCAAACGCTACACAGCGAAAATCATAGTAGAGTACTACTACCCACAGCAGTTGTCTCCATCGAACATCGAGGAGAACTGTTCAAACTAAGAGCCCTAATAGACCAAGGATCGCAACGATCATTCATAGCGTCTAGGGCACAAAATAGGCTAAAACTGCCAACAAAACATGCCAACTATGAAATTACGGGAATGGGCGGACGAGTAGTACAAAACTCAAGTAAAATTTGCCCCATTACCCTAATTTCCCCCAAAGCGGATAAGCGCATTCAAGCAAATGCTATTGTCTTACCGCAACTAACAAACATGCTTCCAAGCTATCAAATAAATAGCAAGCATTGGGATAAAATTTCACACCTGACACTGGCAGATCCCAAGTGCAACACGCCAGCTCAGATAGACATCCTAATAGGCAGCGACCTTATACCGCAAATCATATTAGAAGGTGTTGAAAAAATTTCGGAAACACTACTGGCGCAAAATACCATTTTCGGATGGGTCCTAAGTGGACTAGTTGCGGAACCAGTCACAGCCATGACAACTCAAGTTGAGGAAATCTCAAACGAGTACCTCAATTCTCAATTGAGAAAATTTTGGGAGGTAGAAGAACTCCCCCCCATTCCAATTACAACACCTGAAGATCAGTATTGTGAAGACTTTTACAAAGCCACAACTACTCGATCAGATAATGGTCGGTATGTCGTACGACTACCACTAAAACAACAATTTCCAGACACACTCGCCTTAGGTCACTCTCGCACCTCAGCAATACAGAAGTTTCTAAGTATGGAGAAAAACATACTTAGAAAAGGTGAGCTTAAACAAGTTTATGATGGGGTCGTGGAAGAATACCTTCAGTTAGATCACATGGAGGAAGTAAGCCCATGTGAAAAAATCATAAGAGGCAAATATTACTCTTTCTACTTGCCACATCATGCAGTAGTAAAGCCTGAGAAGAAAACAACAAAAGTTCGAGTTGTCTTCAATGCATCACGATCCACGAGCTCGGGTAATTCCCTAAATGATATTCTATTTACGGGACCCACACTCCAACCAGATTTAATGCTCCTCATATTGAACTGGCGTATATACAAATACGTATTCAATGGGGATGTCGAAAAGATGTATCGACAAATACTGGTTCATAAAGATGATCAAGATTTTCAGCGGATTATTTTCCGAAAATCTGCCAATAGTCCACTACGCGACTTTAAATTGAAAACAGTTACCTTTGGCGTAAACTGTGCCCCATATCTAGCCATTCGTACACTACACGAACTGGCAGAAGACACAAAGCCAGAATTTCCACTGGCAACTCAAGTCATAAAAACGCAAACGTATGTAGACGATATCCTGTCTGGAAGCCACAGTCTCCCACAAGCATACGAGACCTTATCACAGGTAATAAATGCCCTCAATACCGCAGAGTTTCCTTTAAAAAAGATTACAGCCAATCACCCAAATATTTTTAAAAATATTCCTAAAGACCATTTGTTGGATACTAATTTCCTTATATTTGAAAAGGAAAGTACAACAAAAACACTAGGCATCCAATGGAATGCGATATCGGACCAGTTTTCATACACGACTGAGTCCATATCCGCATTATCCGCTGTTACAAAACGCCAAATTCTCTCCTCGGTGGCAAAACTTTTTGACCCCGCAGGATGGCTTTCGCCAATTATGATACAAGCAAAAATCCTGATCCAAGAATTATGGCTAGACAGAACCGACTGGGACGCACAAGTGACACCTCTTCGGTTAGAAAAATGGTCCCAGTTCGATAATAACTTGAACGACATCTCGGAGATACAAATTCCACGGTGGGTAAACTATTCCCCCTAGTACAAAGTGGAACTACACGGTTTCTGCAAAGTCTCTGAAAAGGCATATTGTGCCACTATTTATGTGCGCACACAAAACGATATTGCAACCACAAGCCACTTGCTGGCGGCAAAAGCAAAAGTCGCACCTCTAAAAACCATAAGTCTACCACGACTTGAACTCTGTGGCGCTCTGCTACTAGCAAAGCTAGCTTCAATGGTGCAGACCCACTTAAATATGGCGAAATATAGATTATATTTGTGGTCCGATTCCGAGATAGTTCTAGCCTGGTTAGAAAAACCACCACATGCGTGGAAAACTTATATTTCTAACCGAACGTCTGAAATACTTGGCCTAGTAGGATCAGCCACTTGGCGACACGTAGCCAGTGCTGACAATCCTGCTGATCTAGGTACAAGAGGATGCAAACCTCTGCATCTCGCCACCTCCACCCTCTGGTGGAATGGCCCCCGTTGGTTAACAGAATCTCCCGATTCTTGGCCACAATCGCCCATGCGCAACATACTTGCCCCAGAAAGTCGAAAAATCGGCACTTGCACATGCAACACTGGATGACACTGACATCCTTGAACGATTTTCATCGTTCCCCCGAGCCGTCCGGGTAGTCGCCTATATGCTCAAGTTTTTAGAGCGTCTTAAACTTAAAGTTAAAAGAGCAACTTACCTCCATTGCGATCCATTGACGCACCAAGACTTACAAAAAGCAAAGGTCGCTCTTATCGCATCAACCCAAACGCGCTACTTCCGCCGCGATATAGCATTACTAAGAGAATCGAAGCCTAATGATAAAAAGAGCTCATTCTTAGTTCTAACCCATTTCTAGACACGAAAGGTCTGCTTCGTGCGAATGGTCGGCTTGCAAATTCAAGCCTAACATATAATGAACGCCACCCTATAATTATACCTGAGAGGTGTCCGTTTGCCACTTTATTTATTAGAAACATATATCCACATACTAATGCTCCACGCCGAACATCGCCTCATGGTCAACATATGGTCCGCCAAAAGCTGTACATACCCCGACTGAAGCCCCAAATAAAGAAGTGCATTTTCATGTGCAAAATCTGCACTATGCATAAGCAGAAAATGCGATCGCAGATTATGGCAGCACTTCCACCTGAACGCTGCAATTTTGCTCTGCCTTTCACCACTACAGGTGTAGATTTTGCTGGGCCTTTTATGATAAAGGCATCCATGCTAAGGTCTCCTACCCTCATGAAAGGCTATGTGGCTGTTTTTGTTTGTTTCACGACAAAAGCAGTACACCTTGAGCTATGTACGAATCTGACGACGGAGGCTTTTCTGGCGGCTTTTGCTCGTTTTGTCGGACGACGAGGCTTCCCATCAAAAGTCATGAGCGATAATGGTAAAACATTTATCGGAGCCCAAAGAGCTACAGAAAAACAATTTGTGGATTTCATGAAACAAGTCTCACCGGACATTGTACAAAAATATGCTCCCCAAGGTATCAATTGGCAGTTTATCCCCCCAAGCGCTCCACATATGGGTGGCTTGTGGGAATCTGCCGTAAAAAGCTTCAAATCTCATTTTAAAAAGATAGCTGGCAACCATAAATTTAATTACGAAGAATTCACGACCCTCTTAATTAGAATTGAAGCCGTTCTTAATTCACGGCCTCTCGCTGCACTCTCGCAAGATCCCTCAGACTTTACTGCCCTCACACCAGGGCATTTTCTTAAAGGAGCGCCCATTCTGGCCACACCTGAGCCAGGCGTGGAGTCGCTTTCCTTATTAAATCGTTGGGAAAGAATAAAAATTCTTCATCATGACTTCAGTCGCCGATGGAAAGATGATTATTTAAAGGACCTCCACAGAAGGTACCGATGGAAAATCACAGAAAATGCGCCTAAGCTTGGAGATTGTGTCTTAATCAATGACGATTGTCTCCCCCCTACCGAATGGCGGCTTGGCCGCATAGAGAAGCTCTACTACGGCTCCGACGGTCATATTCGCGTAGTCAATCTCCGTACACAATCGGGAACGCTAACCAGACCGCTCGTTAAATTATGCTTTTTGCCAACCGCAGATAAAATCGCAACGTAACCGCAACTAAAAAACAAAGAAATTCAAAAAAAAAAAAATTAAAAAAATAAAACCAAAACCAAAAAGAAAAGAAAAAAAAACGGGTCGATCCACATGACGACTCATTCGTGCCACATCACGTGGTACCAGCACCCATATGATTATATACACAAATATATAATAATTAACCATACTATTTTCTTAACAGATGAATATGGACGCCGAGATGCCAATTGCGCCTACGCCCACTGTGCGTTCCGCCGTCACGGTTCCGCGCCCTAGAGCTACCCCAGTAGCAGCGCCGCGCACAACCATCGCTGCCGCACCTCCCCGAGAGGCTCCATCGGCTCCACGCAGTGAGCCGCAAGCAATAGCTCCAGCGCAGCCACAGCGTCAATGCGTGCTGTGTCGACGACGACATCGGTTGCCACACTGTGGCATCTTCAAGGGGATGACACCTCAGCAACGCCAGCAGGTCGCCCAGGCCCACGGCCATTGTTTGAATTGTCTGGCGCCTACTCATCTAACGCGCGAATGCACCACCGGGTATCAATGCCAGGTGTGTATGGGTCACCATCACACGATGTTCCACCGCAGTACCGGACCCGTCGTCGAACGTCATCATGCCCCTCGCGGCCGTACTGCCAGCCGACGACTCCCGCGATCGCAACCGCGAAGGCAAGCCTTCCCTTCGGAGGAGTCCCGTGCCTGGCGCCATCATCACCATGCCACCCCGCATCGAAGGCGCCATCCTAGGCCGCAAGCGCGTCGTAAGACAGGTCTCAGCAACGTTGTTGCAACACTGCAACAACTTCAGAGGCTACTAGGCTAGATACTCGCCTAGGGGGGCCAGGATGTATAAATGAGCATCCTCCCCCGGACATCCACACATACACCACACTATCACACCACATCAACTCAACTTCACAACACTGACACGCACCGTCACCATACTCACCTCACCAATCATCACAGCCTACAATCCACATTCCACTACACACCAACCACCCACATCACACCAGCTGATTCCACACACAAAAGGAGAAAAAGGGAACCAAAATGGGATCAGCGACTTCACTTCGTTTGCGACTTTCACAGCGACTTGAACGCCTGTGCGATACCTTTTTTCTTCGGCCTCTTCGATCGGTGTGCATTCTTTTTCGCGAGTTATTCACTCCATGCTCGACCGGAGTTTTACGTCACATCATATATAAATTAACATACATACCCTCTTTTATATTGTTCTCAAATCATTTTTAATAAACCCAATTGGGACATTGCCGATTTTGTATAACCCTACGCGTGTGCATAGACACTAACCTTATTTTGTACGTAAAAGTGGTGGTGTAAAAGGTGAGTGCGGAGCAGTGTGTTACAAACAGCGTTAGGCGCACTTGGCGGTATAGCATCTGGTGGATCAGCCATAGCCAAAGTATTGAATGGTATCAGGAATGTAAAGGAGCAATTGGCTGATGCTAGCCGTCATAATAGATATATGGAATCAATCGCGATGGGGAAGGGTTTATTCCTCAAGCCATATAAAAGAGGATATGGGTTATATTTACGACCCTATCCAAAAAACTAGTAAAAAAGCTACCCAAAAGACCGTTAACAGACGTAGATTTAATTAAATATGGCAAACATCTTAAAAATTTTAGGGGAATTTTTATGCGATACTCATTACCGAAGAAACCAAAATCACAAGAATGTGGAATTCTTAATTTAGATGATGCTGATGGTCCTGGAACTCATTGGTGGTTGTTCTCGTATACTATAAAAACAAAAATTATAAAGAATATTTTGATAGTTTTGGTAATTTACAGCCACCGGTAGAACTAATCAATTACCTGAAGCCACCAATATATTACAATTATGAGCAGAAATAAAAATATAACACAGTAATATATGGGCAATTGTGTTTAAAATTTTTATTTAATAAAAAATAAGTAATAAAAGATATAAATTGTTTTTTGTATTACAATAATAAAATAATATTATAATGTTTTGAAATGACCATAAGCATAAGTCTCAATACATATGATTTTCCCGTACAATTCGCTTATCATCTACACTGTTTAGAGCTAGTTTACAAATATTTTGAGTATAAATCGTATGCAGCTTAGATCTAAATATATACATTGATGCATTATATACTTTATTTTCTAACAGACATTTTTTAAAATCATTTAAGCTCAATGTAGAAGTTACACACGTTTTTATTCCCTTAATTTTCTTAGTTTCATTTGCATCATTATCAATTCTAAATGAATATATTTTCGCTCTTAACCCGATTAATTCTTTTACCAACTTTCCGTTACATTCATCCTTCATCATACCTAAAACCTTCTTATTCAATCGAGGAAAATTAAAAATATTTTCTATTGGATATGAAGAAGAATCGAAAATTTTTGAAATATCACCGAATATCATTATATAAGTCATCAGTTTGAATATCATAAATGAATGAATCAGTATCCATATAATTCAAGGTAATATTATTTTTATATTTCTCTTTGATATAATCATAATGGAAACTAGATGTATATTTTAAATTTAGAAAGTTCTAAATCGGAAAACCAATATATATCGGTTTGTCGATACTTGTTTCAATTGAATCGCTAATAAATTATCAGTAAATTTGCTCAGACTATGGAAATTGGGTTTAGCTATTAAGGCTCTAGCACCTAATTTTTTCCTGCCTCTTCCACCAATATTCGTTTTTTCCCAATTTTGTACTAATTTAACATCTACTCTTTTATTTACATTTTCCATAGTTTTCCCATACACTGCATTATTTAGTAATTTAAAAAAAATTTCTTCAAACTTATTTGCTGCTAATGTTCTATGATAATTATTTAAATCAATATATTTTTCTAACCAATCCGATTGATTAAATTGTAGAATTCTATGAATTTTCTTCAATACAGGACCATGTTTAATACACTGTTGTCAGTCACCGACTAGCAGTCAACGCGATCGGTTACGCTTGTTAAACAGTCCATAAGTTGTTTTTTCTCTACCATCAATTCTCTTTTCTCACGGGTCGCGCACCAGTGCATAGTGTATTTTTTTTTCGCTACTTCTGTACATCTAGTGCTTTGTAAACACACGGGCTTGACTAAACTTTTGATGTGAGATGGCCCCCGGGCCCCAATATCTCGGGAACAATAGATTTGCACTATTGTCTCCGAGCCCTTGTGCAAAAAGAAAAAAACCAGCAAATGGTATTGAAGAATTTCCAGAATTGCCCGTAACAAAACAAGATAGCCCCAAATTTCTCGTGATAAAATCTAAAGACGAAAATAAACCACTAAGTAGCTACTCCATTTTTCCTGTGCACAAATCACTTCTGGCTATAAGCATAAAAATAAACAAAATTACTCCTCTACGTGATGGATGCTTATTGCTGCTGGTGAAAAATAAAGAAATAGCAAAAAAGTTTATTAACACCCATTCTCTACCGGGCCTTTGTCAAGTTTCATGTGAACTCCACCATAATTTAAATTGTGTTAAAGGGACAGTATACGCGCCATTCTTAAATCAAGTTCCAGAGGACGAGATTATTGAAGAACTCAAGCAATACAGACCCACAAACCAGAAAGCTGCATCAGAACATCATGTGAAAATTGTTTTGGAGAACACGCAGCCTCGGCCAACACATGCCCCAATATCAACAGGCCAAAGCTATTCTTAAAATAAAAACTGAGAAGAAATGTTCTATGCGCGAAGCGTTCAAATTACACAAAATACAAAATCCAATCGCAGTCACAAATTCCATTTCATTCGCCTAATCAACAAAAATACAAGACAATTCTACAGCACAAGTAAATACACATAATCCGCCTGATTCCAACAACTCTACTTCAGAAGCTCCTAATATTACGCAAAAAACCGTCAAAGCAACTACTAGCAAAGACAGCATACAAAAATTTTTAACAGAACTCAACGCTCAGCCAACAAATAAAACTAATCTGACAACAACAATTAATTCAACAAAAGATCATACTACATATTGTTACATTAAATCAACACAACTACGGTAGCGAGAAAACGTCGAAAACAGAAACTGAAAAAGAAGCAGATCACCACATGGATATCGACACGTCTACGTCTACAACAAATACCATGAATAGAGCAATAAGCGAAGGGAGTCCCAGCGTACTGAGACGTTCACCTATCAAAAAAAAAACAACAGTGCAAAGTAAACAACTTAAACTTAAACATGCTTTAGACATCCCTATTATCATATATTTTATAAGTTATATTATATTAGAATCAAGTGTTTAAATTTATTTTTTATTTTTTTATTTACAATTGAAATGTCATTAAAAATTATACAGTGGAATTTGAAAGGATATGGCAACAATTACAATGAGTTAGAGCAATTGATAAAAGATCTTAACCCCCATATAATTTGCCTGCAAGAGACCCACATCCCTTTTCAAGTAACTAACACTGTAGTCCCCAAGACGTATATTGGTTACTTCTATAATGACAGTAAAAACAGATATGCGAAGCAGGGGGTCGCAATACTAATAAAACGGAATATTCCGCACAAACGTATAACTATACATACAAATATCTTATCAATAGCCATAGAACTGCATCTCCTTACACCCTTTTCAATAATAAATGCATACACCCCACCAAGTCAAACATTTTCCGACAAAGACATAAGAGATCTCCTCCACCATATGCCGTTTACAACATTGAACAATACCTCTCCTAATACCGGACAAAATAAAATTATGCATGTTTTCATCAGTAAGCAATTCTAATTCTATTCTAGTTATTTTGAGCATTGCATCCTAAGATAATCCTGGAGATGTATAATATTGACATGGGTCTAGTCGATACATTTGTTTACATAATTTTCTAAAATTTTCAAAAATGTCACTGAGGAGTAGCACATCTACTTTTAGATATAATAATAAATAATCTAATAAATTGGAACAATTGAATGTTGTCCAAACATTTTGAGCATACTGATAATCTTCGATACTACATGATTTATTTGATAATTTATTAAAGAAATGTGAACGAACAGGTAATTGTGTTTCGTTGAGACATGTTTCTTAATCTAAATAGTCATATGGGAAAATAGCTTTACGTTTCATTAAATCAAAATGGTGATCATTAGGGAAAAAATCTTTGTAATTTCTAAATCATTATTATTTAAATTCTTAGCTAAACTGTCTGAACTAGAAGGCATGAATCGAAAATAATCTAAAAACCTATGTTCAATTGTATCTTTATCATTAACATATATTCTCAATTCTTTAATAAATAGATGGCAACCATATTGCGGTAAATTACGCAAAAATATTGGAATAAAATTTGCTATTTGATATTCCAAATTATATTTTTTATGCGCCGGATCTCTATGTTCACCTGTTAAATGACAATGGTCTGCTACCCTAGCACTTAATAAAAGTTCCATTCCACAAATATGACAAACTATATAATAACAAGTCCGTTCTTTTCGAATGTAACTTTATTAATTAAAATACAATTTCCAATCCTTACAGCTAGGAAGTTAACATAATGTATGCGAGCTTAAAACTAATGAGTGAAAAAGTTTATTGTTGTTGTTGTTATTATTATTTAAGAGAAAGAGAGAATTTAGTTTAAGGAAAGATCAATTAGCAAGTATGGAAATTATGAAATGAGAAAAAGAGATATGAGAGGATAAGTAAAACAGGTAAAGAAAGAATGAAGAGAGAAGTGTATGTTGCTGATAGTGGGAGTATTGGTATATGACTCCTCCCCCCTTAAGACATTTGCGACCTCGCATCTTAAAATTAAATATTTACTTAATAAATAAAATAAATATTTCTTAATATTATTAAATTAGTAATTACTTATTCTTGAAACTTATATCGTCTTTTTAATTGTGTCTTATAATATTTTGTTTTGCGATTGTTTGAAATGTCGGTAACATAATTTCCATTTCTATTATATTCAACCAGTTTTTTGTATTTAGGTTTATTTTTAGGGATTTGCCTATTAAGCACAATATTATTTACCAACTCATTTGGTTCATTATCTCTATTTTTATTAAATTTCTCAATCCTTTCAACTTTCTGTTTTTCGTATAATTTACTTAGCTCTTCAATGGACTCTTTATCAAAATTTTTTATTATAAAATCAATGGATCTCATTTTTGTTGTTGTTTGCGACCTCGCATATTAAAATGAAATATTTACTTAATAAATAAAATAAATATTTCTTAATATTATTAAATTAGTAATTACTTATTCTTGAAACTTATATCGTCTTTTTAATTGTGTCTTATAATATTTTGTTTTGCGATTGTTTGAAATGTCGGTAACATAATTTCCATTTCTATTATATTCAACCAGTTTTTTGTATTTAGGTTTATTTTTAGGGATTTGCCTATTAAGCACAATATTATTTACCAACTCCTTTGGTTCATTATCTCTATTTTTATTCAATTTCTCAATCCTCTCAACTTTCTGTTTTTCGTATAATTTACTTCGCTCTTCAATGGACTCTTTATCAAAATTTTTTATTATAAAATCAATGGGTTTCATTTTTGTTGTTGTATGTATTGTATTATTATAGCAGTTGAAAATTTTAAAAAGTTTGTCTTCTAAAGCTTAATCTTTATTTTCTTTGTCGGCCTCCATTAATCTTAGATGTTCATTTAAAGTTCCATGTAGTCGTTCTATGTCTGAGTTTCCAGTTTTCAAATACGCTGTAGTAGTATGCATTTGAATATTTTGTTCCTTTAAAAACAAACGTACTGCACTATGTAGAATACACCTATCGTTGTCAAACACATTATTATTCATTTTACCTACATAAATACTTTTTTATAGCTGCTAAAATTGCTATCCAATTTCTATCATTAATCTTATGAAAAGCGGCATACTTAGAAAATTTATCGATTGTTGTAAGGTACATTACATTTCTGCTTGGAAACCAAATGTCTATATGTACTCTTCTTCTTCTTCTTAATTAGCGTAGACACCGCTTACGCGATTATAGCCGAGTTAACAACAGCGCGCCAGTCGTTTCTTCTTTTCGCTACGTGGCGCCAATTGGACATTCCAAGCGAAGCCAGGTCCTTCTCCACTTAATCCTTCCAACGGAGTGGAGGTCTTCCTCTTCCTATGCTTTCCCCGGCGGGTACTGCGTCGAATACTTGCAAGGCTGGAGTGTTTTCGTCCATCCGGACAGCATGACCCAGCCAGCGTAGCCGCTGTCTTTTAATTCGCTGAACTATGTCGATGTCGTCGTATATCTCGTACAGCTCATCGTTCCATCGAATGCGGTATTCGCCGTGGCCAACGCGCAAAGGACCATAAATCTTTCGCAGAACTTTTCTCTCGAAAACTCGCAACGTCGACTCATCGGTTGTTGTCATCGCCCAAGCCTCTGCACCCTATAGCAGGACGGGAATTATGAGTGACTTATAGAGTTTGGTTTTTGTTTGTCGAGAGAGGACTTTGCTTCTCATTTGCCTACTCAGTCCGAAGTAGCACCTGTTGGCAAGATTTATCCTGCGTTGGATTTCTAGGCTGACATTGTTGGTGGTGTTTACGCTGGTTCCATGATAGACGAAATTATCTACAACTTCAAAGTTAAGACTGTCAACAGTGACGTGAGTGCCAAGTCGCAAGCGTGACGACTGTTTGTTTGATGACAGGAGATATTTCGTCTTGCCCTCGTTCACTGCCAGACCCATGTGTTTTGCTTCCTTGTAAAGTCTGGAGAAAGCAGAACTAACGGCACGGGTGTTGAGGCCGATGATATCAATATCATCAGCATACGCCAGCAGCTGTACACTCTTATAGAAGATGGTACCTTCTCTATTTAGTTCTGCGGCTCGCACTATTTTCTCCAGAAGCAGGTTGAAAAAGTCGCACGATAGGTAATCGCCTTGTCTGAAACCTCGTTTGGTATCGAACGGCTCGGAGAGGTCCTTCCCGATTCTGACGGTGCTTTTGGTGTTGCTCAACGTCAGCTTACACAGCCGTATTAGATTTGCGGGGATACCAAATTCAGACATCGCGGCATAAAGGCAGCTCCTTTTCGTGCTGTCGAAAGCAGCTTTGAAATCGACGAAGAGGTGGCGTGTGTCGATTCTCCTTTCACGGGTCTTTTCCAAGATTTGGCACATGGTGAATATCTGGTCGGTTGTTGGTTTTCCAGGTCTGAAGCCACACTGATAAGGTCCAATTAGTTTGTTGACGGTGGGCTTTAATCTTTCACACAATACGCTCGATAGAACCTTATATGCGATGTTGAGGAGGCTAATCCCACGGTAGTTGGCGCAGACTGTGGGGTCTCCTTTTTAATGGATTGGGCATAGCACACTTAAATTCCAATCGTTGGGCACGCTTCGTCCGACTATATTTTGCAAAGAAGCTGATGCTGATGTTTGAATAGCTCGGCCGGCAATCCGTCGGCCCCTGCCGCTTTGTTGTTCTTCAGGCGGGAAATTGCTATTCGAACTTCTTCATGGTCGGGTAATGGAACGTCTGCTCCATCGTCATCGATTGGGGAATCGGGTTCTCCTCCTCCTGGTGTTGTGCGTTCACTGCCATTCAGCAGGCTGGAGAAGTGTTCCTTCCATAATTTAACTATGCTCTGGGCATCAGTGACTAGATCACCTTTGGGGGTTCTACAAGAATATGTTCCGGCCTTGAAACCTTCTGTAAGCCGCCGCATTTTTTCGTAGAATTTTCGAGCGTTACCCTTACGGCCAACTTATCAAGCTCTTCGTACTCACGCAATTCGGCCTCTTTCTTCTTCTGTCTGCAAATGCGTCTCGCTTCCCTCTTCAGCTCTCGGAATCTATCCCATCCCGCACGTGTAGTGGTCGATCGTAACGTTGCGAGGTAGGCAGCCTGTTTTCTCTCCGCTGCGACACGGCACTCCTCGTCGTACCAGCAGTTCTTTTGCACTTTCCGAAAACCAATGGTTTCGGTTGCAGCTGTACGTAAGGAGTTCGAAATGCCGTCCCACAGTTCCCTTATATCGAGTTGTTGACGAGTGCTCTCAGAGAGCAGGAGTGCGAGCCGAATAGCAAATCGTTCGGCTGTCTGTTGTGATA
This sequence comes from Bactrocera tryoni, assembly GCF_016617805.1. Taxonomy (NCBI): domain Eukaryota; kingdom Metazoa; phylum Arthropoda; class Insecta; order Diptera; family Tephritidae; genus Bactrocera; species Bactrocera tryoni. Next base: position 309,038 of record NW_024396545.1, read on the forward strand.
GCAGCTTTTCGACGTCGAACCTTCCTTGTGTTTGTTGGCGTGCGTTTTTTGCTGCACAGAGGCGGGTGCGAATCTTAGCTGCAACAAGATAGTGGTCCGAGTCGATGTTAGGACCTCGGAGCGCACGCACATCTAAAACACTGGAAACGTGTCTTCCGTCTATCACAACATGATCGATCTGGTTGGTAGTTTTTCGATCTGGTGACAGTCAGGTAGCTTGATGTATCTTCTTATGCTGGAATCTAGTACTACAGATAACCATATTTCGGGCCCCGGCGAAGTCGATCAGCCTCAACCCATTTGGGGACGTTTCATCGTGGAGGCTGAATTTACCGACCGTAGTGCCAAAGATACCTTCTTTGCCCACCCTGGCGTTAAAGTCGCCAAGCACGATTTTGACATCGTAGCGGGGGCAGCCTTCATAAGTGCGCTCCAAGTACCCGTCGGGGCGTGGGCGCAAATCAGCGATATGTTGAAGAACCTCGCTTTGATGCGGATTGTGGCTAGACGTTCATTCACCGGAGTGAATGATAGTACTCGGCGACGGAGTCTCTCTCCCACCACGAATCCAACACCAAACTTGCGCTCCTTTATATGGCCACTGTAGTAAATGTCACAAGGACCTACTCGTCTCTGTCCTTGTCCCGTCCATCGCATTTCTTGGACGGCGGTGATGTCAGCCTTTATTTTTACGAGGACCTCAACCGGCTGGGCAGCGGCACCTTCCCAATTAAGGGACCGGACATTCCAGGTGCATGCCCTCAATTCGTAGTCCTTATTTCGTTTGCCATGGTCGTCATCAAAAGGGGGGTCTCTCATCCGAGGCTGATTGCTAATTTTCATTGGTAGAATTTTTTACGTGGCGGGTCCAAAACCCAGCGCACAACCCTATGTAGGGGATGTTTCGCCTTCTCACATTAGCTCGCCTCCAAACGGATGTTCCTAGGCTACCCAGAGGATACTTGGTCAAAGACCGGAAGTAGTGAGCTGCTTGAGTCATATGTAAAAGAATCGTTTCTGGCCACTCCCAAGTGAATGGCGATCAGAGAACTTTCCTCACTTGCGTGAACTTCTACATATGACTCCATCCTCTAGTCTATATGTATGTACTATGTCATTAAAATGAGTGGGCGTTTCTGTAACTTGATATGGCATTTGAACTGGTTTTCTATCAAATTTAGCTATTTGGCAAATTGAGCAATTATTTATTGCGTGAGTTATTAGTTTATATAATTTAGGATAAAAGTATTTATTTTTCAATTCAAGGAAAACTTCTTGTATACCCCTATGATTATTACGGAGATGCTCATTTTCTATGATTGTTAATATTTCATTCTTATCGGTAATTTCATTTAATGTAATATTTGATTTATATAGTTTAAGATTGCCATTTTCAAAGAAATTTACAAACAAATATTGGAATTTTACAAAAAGTTCATTATTTTCACAAAAAATACATATAACACCCTTGTTTATGAGACATTTCTGTAAAATACTCTTTAGGTCAGAATGTTGAGTCACTGTAATGTGAGTTTGACACTTTTTGTTTACGATTTTAAACGATATTTTTTCCTCATGGCCATATTTCATGTATATTTGGTTCTTATAGCAAATGATACTCCTTTCCGTTATAAATATGTATATATTTTAAATTATCTTCTAACGCGCTGTGTACAGTTGCATCTATTGACGTAGGACTATGGTATGCTACTTTTTTACTTTCAATTTTACTATTTCCAAAATTATTATATATATCTCTATATAAGAAATTTTCATTATTTGAAACAAAGTATCTGCTTAAAGTATCAGCAACAGTATTATCCTTTCCTTTAATATACGTAATTTCAAAATCATATTCATTTAGTAGAATTTTCCACCTTTGTAGCTTCATATTAGGTTCTTTAATATTGTGCAACCAAGTTAAAGGCTTATGGTCAGTTGGTATTATGAACTTTCGACCATGTAAATAAGTTCGGAAATGTTTCACAGACCATACCATGGCTAAGGCTTCTTTCTCAATAGTAGAGTAACGAATTTCGTGATCCGACAAGGTACGAGAAGCGTAGCATATTGGGTGACTATTTTGACTCAAAACAGAGCCAACAGCGAATTGCAAAGCATCGGTGGTGAGTATGAATTTCTTATTAAAATCTGGCGGTTGTAAGACAGGTTCACTGGTTATAAGTTTTTTCAAGTTATTAAAAGAGTTTAAAAAATCATCATTTTGAAAATCTAAAACAGCATTTTTCTTTAAAAATCTCACCATAGGATAAGCTACTTTCGCGTAGTCCCGTATAAATTTACGATAATATCCTGTCATGCCTAGGAATTGTTTTATTTCATATTTTCGATAGATTTTATCCTTGAGGGATCCGGCTTTATACCCTCTTTGGACACGACATGTCCCAAAAATTTTGTTGATAATTCAGCGAATTGGCATTTGTTAAATTGAATTTTTAAATGAGAAGCACGTAAGGTATTGAAAACCTTTTTAATGGAAAGAATATGTTCTTCAAAGCTTGTAGAAAATATTAAAATGTCATCTAAATATACGACACAAATCTTGTTTATATGTTCTCTTAAAACATAGTTAATGAGCCTCAGAAATGTTGCAGGTGCTGTTTTGAGACCAAACGGCATTCTTGTGAATTCGTAATGACCATCTGCCGTTGAAAAAGCTGTTTTGGCTCTATCATTAGGGTGTACCTCAATCTGGTGAAATCCCTTCGCCAGATCGATGGTGCTAAAATAACAACATTTTTCCAATTTGTCAAATATGTCCTGCATATTTGGAATTGGGAACTTATCATCGATTGTTTGATCATTAAGTTTTCGATAATCAATAACTACACGCCATTGTGGTTTTCCGTTTTTATCAGGGTTACCAGAGCTATTCTACCATTACTTTCACAATTAATTCCATTTATCTTATTTATTATTAAAATATAATGCATTATTTAAACGACATAGTAAAATATTAAGTTTATTATAAAAATTTTCTATTGTTGAATCGCAACGACAAGACCTTATTTTATCGATTAATTCATCCACCGAATTTTTTTTCTCCGTGGTTATCAATTAATACTTTTTTAATCAAAGGCCAAGTATCAACATTACCATTGATTAGTAATGATTGTCTTGCATTACCAACGATTTTATCTTTTATATTTCCCATTAGTAAAGTTTTAAAATCTACTGGGAAAGACTCTAAAATAGGGATCATAGAATCAATTCGTTCTATAAACCCTAACAAAGAATTTTCATTGCCATCATATGGTAGTATGCTAGAAAGATTTGTAGAAATAAGTTTAAATTTAGTATTAATATCTAAGTTGTCCATTTTGACTGTGAGTTTTTGTACAGTATTATCAAAAGTATTCCGGTGCGTTGTTGTTGCAATATTTATATTCCAGCTGCTTTTTCTTCTTCTTGTTGGCGTTTAGTTGTTGCAGTTGGATATGCAATTTTGTTGTTGAAATGTTGGTTTTATAAATACCTGTAGTAATGATGTTTTTTGTAGTCGAATGTTCTGGTCTGTCCAAAACGGCTTTTTTCCTTTTTCAAGGTGACCTTCTAGGTATTCCCCAAAGAGAAAATGTTGTGTTGTTTTTTCTTATTAGAACCGCTTTCGCTTCACTTCTTTCAAGTATCCTTGATGTAAATGTTTTAAATTTTTTTCTTATTGGAACCGCTATCGCATAACTTCTTTCACTTGTCCCTGAGGTGACCTTTATACAATTTGAAGGTGACCTTAACTTTTATAATTATTTCTTTTACTTATTTTTTGTGTAATACAATAAATTAACTTCACTGTTTATTTAATTTCGTTGAAAATCTCTATTTTTGTTGCTTTTACGCACTTTGAGTATTCAGAAATGTTTATAATTTGCATAAATTGAGGTGTTCTTTAAAAGTCTTCACATTTTTTATTTTTACACTTTATGTGTGTATTTTTTTATTATTCATATCACTTTTCGCACTGAAAATCTCGTTTTTTTCTGTTTTTTTAAAGTATTTAACTACTTTACATAAAAATAAAAATTTAACTTTTTATTTTCTAGCGTTTTAAGTTCGCGTCCGACTGCGCCAATAACAAGTCCGTTCTTTTCGAATGTAACTTTATTAATTAAAATACAATTTAACATAATGTATGCGAGCTTAAAACTAGTGAGTGAAAAAGTTTATTGTTGTCGTTGTTATTATTATTTAAGAGAAAGAGAGAATTTAGTTTAAGGAAAGATCAATTTGTAAGTATGGAAATTATGAAATGAGAATAAGAGATATGAGAGGATAAGTAAGACAGGTAAAGAAAGAATGAAGAGAGAAGTGTATGTTGTTGGTAGTGGGAGTATTGGTACATGACTATATCCTCTCTCTGACGTCTAAGTTGGTCGACCGTTAATGGATGCATTCCAACTGTTTTACTCAAATACTGGTGGTAAATATATAAAACGTCATCGAAAATATTTAAAAACAAGAAAAAACGTTAACTTCGGTTGCACCGAAACTAAATACCCTTCACAGGTGCATTTCTGTTAGTAACTATGTGTTCAGTTTGTATGGAAGCTATGTACATATATGCTGTAGTAATCCGTTTTGAACAAGTTTTTTAGAAATTACATTGTTGCCTTAAAAAATAATCAATACCAATTTCGTGAATATATCTTGTCAAATGTGAAAGTTGGCCATACAAGAACTTGATTCCGATCGTTCAGTTTGTATGGCAGCTATATGCTATAGTACACCGATCTGATCAATTTCTTCGGAGATTACATTGTTGTTTTAGAAAATAATATATACCAAATTTCGTGAATATATCTCGTCATATGTGAAAGTTGTCCATACAAGAACTGGATTCCGATCGTTCAGTTTGTATGGCAGCTATATGTTATAGTGGTCCGATATCAGCCGTTCCGACAAATGAGCAGCTTCTTGAAGAGAAAATGACGTTTGCAAAATTTCAAAACGATATATTAAAAACTGAGGGACTAGTTCGTATATATACAGACAGACGGACGGACAGACGGACAGACGGACAGACACACAGACAGACAGACGGACATGGCTAAATCGACTCAGCTCAACATACTGACCATTTATATATATACTTTATAGGGTCTCTGACGATTCCTTCTGGGTGTTACAAACTTCGTGACAAACTTAATATACCCTGTTCAGGGTATAAAAAATGTTTTGAAGCATCAACACCGCTATATATTTTGAAGCGATTAAGATGATTTTTATATGAGCACTTAATAAAATAACAATAGGCATAAGGAATATGTTCTTGCACACATCTTCACGAAATTTGTTATGAGTTATTGTTTGTGAAAATAATGTAATCTCCAAAGAAATTGGTCAGATCGGTTAACTATAGCATATAGCTTCCATACAAACTGAATGATCGGAATCTAGTTCTTGTATGAAAAACTTTCAAATTTGACAATGTATCTTCACCAAATTTGGTATATATTATTTTCTAAGGCATCAATGTAATCTCCGAAGAAATTGGTCAGATCGGTTTACTATAGCATATAGCTACTATACAAACTGAACGATCGGAATAAAGTTCTTGTATGGAAAACTTTCCCATTTGACAATGTATCTTCACCAAATTTGGTGTAGATTATTTTCTAAGGCAACAATGTAATCTCCGAAGAAATTGGTCAGATCGGTATACTATAGCATATAGCTGCCATATAAACTGAACGATCGGAATCAAGTTCTTGTATGGAAAACTTTCCCATTTGACAATGTATCTTCACCAAATTTGGTGTAGATTATTTTCTAAGGCAACAATGTAATCTCCGAAGAAATTGGTCAGATCGGTTTACTATAGCATATAGCTACTATACAAACTGAACGATCGGAATCAAGTTCTTGTATGGAAAACTTTCAAATTTGACAATGTATCTTCACCAAATTTGGTATAGATTATTTTCTAAGGCAAAAATGTAATCTCCGAAGAAATTGGTCAGATCGGTTAACTATAGCATATAGCTTCCATACAAACTGAACGATCGGAATAAAGTTCTTGTATGGAAAACTTTTACATTTGACAACGTATCTTCACGAAATTTGTTATGAGTTATTGTTTGTGAAAATAATGTAATCTCCAAAGAAATTGGTTAGATCGGTTAACTATAGCATATAGCTTCCATACAAACTGAATGATCGGAATCAAGTTCTTGTATGGAAAACTTTTGTATTTGACAAGATATATTTACGAAATTTGGTATAAATTATTTTCTAAGGCACCAATGTAATCTGTGAAGGGTATATTAGCTTCGGTGCAGCCGAAGTTAACGTTTTTTCTTGTTTATAATTTAGTATTAAGAAGACACTATTATTAAAAGGAACAAAAAAATAAAATAAAATGGCTTTCCCGAAACATTTAGAAAACTTTTTAAGAAAATATGACGACTTAATTGATAATGAACATCAAATATTTTTTTATTCCATGCTAAATGAATTGCGGCCATGTATGATATGGTTTACATAAGAAAGACTGTCATTTTGCGGATTATTCATACAAGAAAATAGTAGATATATGTAGTTGTATTCACTCTATTCCCGATATAAAATATTGAAAAAAACTTATAATTTATATGCTGTCATGTTTAAGAAGCCAAGATGTTAGAAAACAAAAACCACAAATGTGTGATAAAGAAACCACAAAACAATTTCGAAATGTCACTGAAGAAGATATAAATATGAATTTTACTTTTTAATAATCTAATTAAAATAAAATGTTTACGGGAGTCACATCAACGTGGAGATTTATGGATTCAAATTTTGAGAACGAACAACAAATAATTAATTTTGAGATTAATCAAGACGAATTTGTTAAGATCTTACAAAATTTCAATGAAGAAGGATTTTACAAGCAACTTCAAGAACTAAGAGAGCCCGCCAAATCCCAACAAGGTACCATCGAAAGGGAGACTCAGATACCAAATAAACGTAAGAGACAACGACATTCAAAGTTAATACAATATGAGGTATCTGTACAAAAAACCACTCAACCAAGAGCTATTCCTGGAAATGTAAATAATTGTATTGATGTTTGTGAACCAAAATTAGCAGCTGTTCCTATAAACGGAGTTTTAAACACCAATGGTTTACTAAATGTAGGAAAAATTGATTTAAATGGAAAGGGTGAAAACGTCCCCTCATTTGAAGTTAATTTCAAAAATGATGGGGATATTGAGAAATTAAAATTTTTAATACAACAATGGTTTGATGATGAAATTTCTCAGGGGGATGATATTGATTTGGAAGGCAATCGAACATCAGTAAAAACCAATAGTATTTGCGGTGATGTTGAATGGATCCGTGAAGATAAACTTCTAAGTGAGCTTTTAGGATTCGTATATAAATATAAAAGTGTTGGTGCCTTTGGCCGCATTAAGCACTTGAAAAAAAGTTTATATGCGTTTTTTAAATTTAGACACAACAAATGTTTTATTTATAAGTGTACAAATGTTTTAAATTTGAAATAAATAAACACATATATACATATATATACATGCATAAAACGATAAAACCGCAAATGAAAAATATATACAGACACACATATATGTATATGCATAAAACCACAAAACCGCAGGAAAAAGTGATCTAGAACCCGTATTTTACTATTTTACCACTACTCATCAGCGCAATATTCTGTGATTAGCTCGGCCACACTTTCAGTTAAATACCTACATATCTTTCTGAGATTACGGCACCTCTTAGTATAGTATCCTTCCTGCCTACATCTCCTGCATGTGTTTCCAGGTATCAAAGCGAATAATTTCTTACCTCTTGATCGTATATGATATGTCCATTAAGGGTTTAGGTGGATTTCAGAGGTACAAAAAAAGGTATTTCTACGATTTTTTTTAATATAAGCATCAAATATTTGAACAATATCTCCTGAAATTTCGATTCAAAAATGTTGAAAATGCAGCCGTTAAGACCTTATTTCCCTGGGTGTCTCACAAAAAAGTGCTCTCGCCGTGGACTGTTTAACTTATTATTTGTTCATATAAAATTAAAAAACTAAGCATATTCCGTAAGTACATATCTAAATCTCGTTTTTGAACGAAGGAAATAAAATAATATTACAATTTTCCTTTTTTCTCAGACTTTGAACAAAAAATCTAATTTTTTGGTAAAATTTTCGCCATTCATTGGTCAAAAAAATAAGTTGTAATGAAAAAAGAAAACATCCTTCGTTCAATAACTAGATAACGTTATTTTAAAAACGTATACACAATACGAACTAAATCGGTCGATAACTTTTCGAGAAATCGTGTCCACCGACTTCAAAAATACAGTCTCGAGAAAAACACGTTTAAAGATTCTTACTTTTCTGCAAGTGTAAAAAGTTCGGTTAATGTCTCGCAAAAAACTTCTGTGGTAAGCCATCGAGGTGTGTGAAATGTGGAGGCAAACATCCTACTATTGAATGCAGAAAAGCTGAAAAATATTAAATGTTGCAACTGCTGCGATTCTCAAACTGTAAGATACCGTGGTTGTGTCGTAGCAAAAGAACTGCAAAAACTTAGAGATAACACCTCTTTGAAGTTGGTCGCCTTGTCGTGGCGAAGGGGCTTAAGTAAGAGTAAAGTGTGCATCCCAAAGGAAACGCACTCTAATCTTACGAACTAAGAGGGACACCCCATAATTCCCACAATAGTGAAATGGATAAATAAACCCTAGGTTTTACGCCCATCTCCTATTGTTGGAAGTATGAGGATACCCGCACCAACACCACCCTAAGCCAAGGTGTCGAGGTACCCGTGCAGAGGGCTGAATGGTCAGCGGGGGGTAATAAATAGCTGATCGCGAACGGTCCCCTCCGATGTCGGGCGAGGTTGGAGGTATAAAAGCCTTCTCTCCGCATACCGGCTCCGCGGACGAGTGACCAACCCTTTCCGGCTTACTCGTGGGACCAACAAATAAACGGAAACAACAAAACAACAACAACTACAACAACCAATTTGACGACAACAGCGACGACTAAGGACATGAATTACAGGATTCCCATTACGGAATCCGACGAAGACGAATTACTCGCCTCCAGCCAGGAGACGGGTAAAGGTACTGCCGGACATACCAACCTAAGTATACCGCAGATACAGCAGTGATAACAGCAAACGTAAGGGAGGAAGCGTCCACCTCCAAAGCTGCCATGAGCACCAACCAAAGTGCACTGGCGGCCAAAGGGGAAATCAAAAAGAAGCGCAAAAAATCCCAGAATCAGCCAGTTGATGAGGCAGAAACAAAGCGCCTTAAAGCAATAGTGCAGGAATATGAAGGCTACCTGAAAAGGAAGCAATCAGAACCTCTAGTAGAGAACATACAGGAGAGCACTTCACAAAAAAGGAATCGCTCTACGACAGAAACACCCGAAACTCTGCCTAAAAAACCGAGGCGGATTGAAGGCGAACAGAACAGCGCAACAGCGGCAAGGCATTTCTTCGATGTAGCCAGAGATTGACTCCTCTGAGACCCTCAGGGGCTACAGGGTCATCAAGTGCGCGGACCAGGCCTCCCTGGATTTCCTGACGGGTAGTGTTGCTAAAATCAGCAACGCCTTTGTAGACCTCCAATTGAGGCTTATACCCGCCAGGGACATTCCAAAGAGACCTCGTGCTCGCATTTGGTTACCCCCACTAGAGGAGCCAGGCGAAAAACTCCTGCGGTGTATCAAGCTGCAGAACAAATCTATACCTGGTATAGATGAGTGGCAGCTGATAAAGGAGGAAAAAGCAAATAAAGCCAGCAGACCAATACTAGTGGCCATTTGCGAAGAGTCCATTGAGGCTCTCAAGAAGACTGACTACAAAATCAGCTTCGGAATTCGCAAGGCAAGGTTGAAAATCTTCCAAGGCGACAAAGCGGCTGACGATGATGACACGGAAGAGGTCGACGACGCCAGCCAGTTGCTAAGGAAAGTGGGCATCGAAGAAACCCGAGATGCCCATTAACAATCAGCGAATCTGATAACCCTTATGAACGAGGGGAGCATCGACATCAGCCTAATACAGGAGCCTTGGGTCAAAGAAGACACCATTAAAGGGCTAAACAGCAGCAACTATAACCTGCTTTACACACGGAACAAAGGTAAACCTAGGGCATGCATTCTTATCAATAAAAGTATAAATGCATTTCTTTGTCCTAATTACAGCACAGCAGATATCATAGTGGTAAAGGTGGAACAGAAGGAAAAGCCCTTCTTCTTAGTCTCGGCCTACTTGGCCCATGACGATGATATACCACCGACCCCGCTCACCAGACTAGTAGAGGAGAATAGGAAAAGGGATGTCCTAATAGGGTGTGATGCAAACGCAAGGCACACCGTATGGGGTAGCTCCAGCATAAACACCAGATGTGAGTCACTCTTGCAGTATATTCTAAATAGTAATCTAAGCATATGCAACAAGGGCGATAAGCCAACTTTTATTTTTCCAAGCTCTGATAGGTTTCCGGGGTGGGAGGAAGTGCTTGACCTCACGCTATGGACAGACACAGACAGTCTCGTTGTGGATAACGATGAGCCTTCCATGTCGGATCACTCCTGGATACTCTTCAGCATCCGCGGGAGGTACAGTGCTCCTCTCACATACCGAAACCCTAGAAGAACAGCTTGGGAAAAATATACCAGAATAGCAACAAAATGCCTCGAAAAGGGAGGCAATAAGAGTATCAGAAATCCTCAAGAGCTAGATTCAGAAGTAGAGAAGTTGGAAAAAATCTTAACCACAACTTTCAATAAATCTACTCCGCTAACAGTTTTGAAAAAGAGAAAGTCTCCCCCTTGGTGGAACAGTGAGCTCAAGAATTTGAGAACACAACTAAGGAAAGCTTTCAATGATAGTTTTAGAACCAAAATATGGCAGCCATATAAAGATATTATGAAAAGATACAAAAAAGCAGTCAGGAAAGCAAAAAACGACTCTTGGCGATCTTTCTGCACATCGATAGAAAGTTGTAGAGAAACCGCTAGGCTGAGCAAAATGCTATCCAAAGATCATATTAACACTGCCTACATTAGGACGGAGGGTAGTGATTGGATCTCCTCGGCAAAAGAGTCTCTGGAGGTACTAATTACAACACACTTCCCCGGGAGTCAGCAAACACCTTCAACGAGGGTAAAACCAGAACCACCGTTGAACGCAGCTGGTTATCAAGGCCAAATAATAGACAAAAGCAAAATCAAGTATGCCATAAATAGTTTTTCACCATTTAAAGCGGCAGGTCCTGACGGGATTATGCCCATAATGTTGCAAAAACTGGTAGAACCAATGGTTCAAAGACTTGAAAATATATACAAAGCTAGCATTCTATTATCCTACATCCCAAGAAGTTGGAAAAAAGTAAAGTTGTGTTCCTTCCAAAACCCGGCAGAAGAACACACGAAAATGCCAAGGACTTTAGACCTATAAGCCTTACCTTCTTTATGCTGAAGGTACTGGAAAGACTAATAGATCTACACGTAAGAACAATAATGGCGGAGAAGTTATCGAAGTCCCAACATGCGTACATAAAGGGCCGATCAACCAAAACTGCCCTTCACGAGGTGATAAGTGTAATTGAAAAATCACTACACCACAAACAATACACCATGGCTGCTTTTCTAGACATAGAGAGCGCCTTCGATAACATAGAAGTAAATGCGATAATTAACTCTCTGGCACATGGTGGCATAGATGACACTGTGTGCAGATGGATACTATCGATGCTTGAGAATAGGAAGATTATAGCTTCAAACGGCGCTGCAACACAAACAAGCTATGTGAGTAGAGGGACGCCTCAAGGAGGGGTCCTCTCTCCGCTCCTATGGGTTGTAGCGCTGAACGAAATACTCCTCCAACTAAACGGTGGAGGAGTGAAAGCAGTGGCGTATGCAGACGATATAGTGTTGTTGGTATCAGGCATGTTTCCTTCAACAGCCAGCGAGATTATGGAAAGAGCACTTCGAAGGTTAAACCTATGGGCTAAAAACAATGGACTAGGAGTTAACTCGAACAAAACAGAACTGATGCTATTCACAAGCAGAACCAAAATACCTCAGTTTCAACTTCCGGTACTAAACGGTACAATACTCACTCTATCCCCCACAGCTAAATACTTGGGGGTGGAGATTGACACCAAATTGTCCTGGAAAATAAATATAGAAAAAAGAATAAACAAAGCATACATGGCTTACTGTACTTGTAAGAGAATCGTCAACAAGAATTGGGGCCTCAAACCAAGTATAGTCATGTGGATGTATACGGCGGTCATAAGACCTATACTTACATATGGAGCTCTGGTATGGTGGCCAGCGCTAAACAAGCAATACAACATTAAAAAATTAAATGGTATACAAAGAGCAGCATGTGCGGGTGTTACTGGGGCAATCAGGTCATGTCCGACTGATGCGCTCAACGTGATCCTGCATCAACTAACAATGAACATTTTTATTCAAAAAACAGCAGCTATTGCGGCGACAAGAATAAAAGAATTGGGAGGTTGGAACCAGCAGAACTATGGACATAGTGTAATCCTAAACAAGCTCACCATTAATAAATCAGACTACATTCTCCCAAAGCTGGATTTCAATAGACACTTCCAGGTAAGGATACCATCTAGACGAGAATGGAGAAGAGGCTCAATAGAAGAAGAGGATACCATCTCAGTCTATACCGACGGGTCCAAAATGGACTGTGGAGTAGGCACGGGGGTATTCTCCTCTGATCTTGGCATATCTCTCTCTATACGTCTACCGAACTCGCCTAGCATCTTCCAAGCAGAAGTACTAGGCATGGAAAAAGCCTGCGAAGCTCTATTAGAAAACCACGGGAATATAAACAAAGCAACTATATTTCCGGATAGCCAGGCGGCGCTCCTGGCCTTGTCTTCACCCATGACAAACTCCAGCACAGTACACAACTGCAAGAGAGCACTAAGCGCAATAAAAGACAAGCTCCAACTAAACAGGAACATTTTCGGTAACGAAAAAGCAGACGAGTTGGTAAAGGCAGGAGCTTTCCTCAACGAATCCGAGGCGGAGATAATACCAAGTCCGCTAGGATCAATCAAAGGAGAGATCAATAGACAATTTCAACAAATTGCAAATAACAGGTGGAAAAACATCACACAATGCGTCATAACTAAACAATTATGGCCAACATATGACAGGAAAAGAACCAACGACTTACTAAATAGGTCAAGAAAAATATTTACAGAGTAACAGCTACCACAACAGGGCACTGGCCATTTGGGGAACACGCATCCAAAATGGGTACGCCCTACAACGACATCTGCCGTGGCTGCGGAGTAGCAGGGAACAAGGAAACAATCTTCCCCTTTCTCTGCGAATGCCCAGCTCTAGCACAGATCCGACACAAAACACTTGGAATCCATCTAGCACCAAACCTTGAATGGATTTCCACTAAAAGCATATCGGACATAAGTAGTTTCATCGAAACCTCAAAATAATTTGAAAAAGAATGTGAAACGTAATAGCAGATACAGGAGGTTCTGCGAACAGTGCATCAAAATGGCACATCAAGTGTTAATTGAGCCCGATAGGGCGGCACTCCTACCTACCTACTTACCTAGAGATAACAAGTAAGGAAGGGCTAAGTTCGGGTGTCACCGAACATTTTATACTCTCGCACGATAAAGTGATAATCGAGATTTCATTATCAGTCATTTACATATTTTTCAAATACCGTATTTGTGTAAAGTTTTATTCCGCTATCATCATTGGTTCCTAATGTATATATAATACAGAGAAGGCATCAGATGGAATTGAAAATAGCGTTATATTGTAAGAAGGCGTGGTTGTGAACCGATTTCACCCATATTTTGTACATGTCATCAGGGTGCTAAGGAAATATTACGTACCGAATTTCATTGAAATTGGTAAAGTAGTTCTCGAGATATGGTTTTTGGTCCATAAGAGCGCGACGATACACCCATTTTCAATTTTTAAAAAAAGCCTGGGTGCAGCTTCCTTCTGCCATTTCTTCCGTAAAATTTAGTGTTTCTGACGTTTTTGGTTAGTCGGTAATATAATATTAATAGTTTATAAACACAGGCAGTTATTTCCTTACTATAACTTACTCCTTTTAAATCTCGGTTATTCCCCAAACTTTCCGACTCCACTTCCAATTTTAAAATGTAAACTTTTCCTTTGCGCTCTTGTTGAGCGAAATAAGCTTTATTACTTCACACGCTAATTGTATATTTTTAGAAGCGAATCGTATATTTTTACAAGTGAATTGCGTGTTTTTATAAATGAATCGAATATGTTTTAAAAATGAATTGTATATGTTTACACATGAATGATATATGGTTTAAAATGAATTGTATATGTTTAAAAAATGAATTGTATATTTTTACACCGTAAGGTAGTTGAGGTGATAATTCATGTATCAACACAGCGGTAGAAATGGGACGTTTGGATGGTCAATCACTTTCAGGTTATAGCACTGAATAAAACTTCTTTGATGTGATTAGCACACTACGCCAATTTCCTTTTAGGTTATAGCACTGGATACTACGCCGAGTTCCTTTTAGGTTATAGCACTGGATACTACGCCAATTCCCTTTTTGGTTAAACGTTACCAAACCACAGTTAAATGTATATAAAACGGGTAGAAGCCAAATCACAACGAACGATCTCTATATAAAGTGACCGGAGTGTGCCAAAGATGCAAAGTTAAAAATGTTTTAAATAGACGGTGCGGTGCGCGTGTGTAGCGGCGAACGTGACTTCTAGAACTGTGTAGAACAAAAAACGGCACAGCGTCACCTTCTCGTTGGTATAAAATGAAAAATGGAACAAAAACAGTTTGGTGTGGAGATGATCAATGATGCCCTGTTTTTCTAATTAACATGTTGATGTGGAGAGTGTTGTATTCACTGATCAGTAGGGTGGCCCAAAAAAACTAACTTCAAAAATTCACCCTGGGCACCCCTCCATTTTTTTAGAATGGGGTTCAATATACTTCTGTAATTTTTTCTGATTTTTTGATGGATGGGAAAAGGGTGCTCAAAGAACGCTAAGTTTCACGATTGATAACAAAAAGTCGAAAAAATAAAAAAAAACTTATTTTAATAATTATTTTTGTTTCTTTGTTGCAGGTGTTTCAAATATCTAAAACAGATGCTGAAAAATATCATCAATAAGATCTAGATTGACAAAACTTAATATTATTACGAAATAATTCTCATAATAGTACCCAAAGTGATACCTGTTTTAAATTTCAACAATAACTTATGAAAAACCATGGCGTCCAATTCTCCTGCAACAAGGCAGTGTGACCGTGTTTTCCTTTTGGGTATTACAGATGTGGAATCTCTATTAAGACTAAATCAACTACCTACTAATAGGCAAGTGCTTTTGCGTTTTCACTGGCACTTGCATAAATTTAATTTAGTGCGTAGTGCAAGTCATATGACAGTTGAGGAGGTAACTCAGTTATGGGAAAGAGCTATCATACCAACAAGATTAATTAAACACTGCGTTGATAAGATTGAGAAACTCCATTCAAAGTGGTTGTTGCTAAAAAAAAAAATAAATCTCGTAATTCAAAACATCAAAAAGCTCGTGAAGATGAATTTACAACTGAGCTTGACTCTTTATTTGATATATGTAGCTCATGCAGATGCTTCAAATTTGATAAAGATTGAAGAAGACCGTAAATTTCTAGCAGATCAGCGAGACCAGCGAAAAATGGCTATGACTTAAGTTGAGAAAAGCTTAGCCAAAAAGCAGGAAAGAACTTTACAGAGATTTAACGAAGATGAAGAGAGAAGACGAAAAGCCCAGCTCTTAGAAACAACACCTAGTACCTCCAAAGGGACATATTTAATGTATGAGCCTTATTTCGAAATTGGACTCTCTAGTGACACTTCCTGTTCCTCTGAAGATGAAGAATATCCAGTTTAAACTTTTGTAAAGGAGAGCTCCCGGTACCTGATCACTGACCATCATGCTAATGAGCCGAGCAGTGACAAACCTGTGAAGGCTGCTAGCCAAAACTTGTTTTCTAAGCATGTGATAAGCTCTTTAGACCGCAATAAAGTGTCTGATAGAGAAGCCTTGAGGTTGATGGTCCCAATCGCAGCAGCACTGGGCCAAGACCCTAGATCGTTGCCATTATCACGCAGCACTATTCAACGCCAAAGAAAACAAGAGCGAAAATCTATAATTGAGGAAATAAAGCAATCTGTTTCTTTTGATGATCCAGTTATAGTTCATTGGGATGGTAAGATTCATCCCGATATTTTGAGCAATGAAAAAGTAGATCGTTTGCCAGTATTAGTTTCTGCAGACGGTAAGGAAAAATTGCTTGGAGTACCAAAACTTGTAAGTGGCACTGGCCATAACTCGGCTAATGCAGTATATACGTACTAACAGAATGGCATTTGGAGAAAAATATAGTCGGCATGTGTTTTGACACTACAGCCGTCAATACAGGGTTGAAAAATGGAGCTTGTGTTTTGCTGGAACATAAAACTGGCAAAGATCTATTATGACTAGCATGCAGGCATCATATTTTAGAGATTGTTCTCAGTAAGGTATTTACTCTTTGTTTTGGACCATCCAGGTCTCCTGACATTCCCTTGTTTAAAAGGTTTCAGGCAGCATGGCCATCAATTCACTTAAATAACTTTAAACTATTGGAAAAAGCTACTGGCAATGACTATTTAAATGTTAATGCAGTCAATTCTTTATTAGATATCTTACTGACGGAAACCCAATCCAGAGACGATTACATGGAGTTAATAGAGCTATCACTACTAGGCCTGGGTCATTCTCTAGATAACGTTCATTGGAGAGCGCCGGGTGCCTTACACCGTGCTCGCTGGATGGCAAAGCTCTTATACGCCATCAAAATCTTCTTGTTTCGTGAGGAAGATGTTTTTGAAACTACACAAAGGGAAAAATCACAGCTAGAACGCTTTGTGAAATTTGGAATGCTTGTATATGTGAAATATTGGTTTGAGGCTCCAATGGCTGCAAATGCTCCTTGGTCAAACCTTTCTCTATGGAAAGACATGACCACTTATGAAGCTATTGATCCACAAATAAGTGAAGTGGTTAAAAATGCTATAAAATCCCATCTTTGGTACCTCTCGGATGAATTAGTTGGGTTGAGTTTGTTCTCAGATAAAGTAACAAATAATGCAAAAACAATAGGTGTGAACCTACTGACCGAAAAGTAAGAGGTGATTCGTCACTTTGAAGTGACCAAGCCGAATTGGCCGATTTTGCCAATCAAAGATCTTTGCAGGTGTTTGAAAAGTTAAAGATAAATTAAACGTTTTTAAACACAGATCCAAATGAATGGAACATCAATCAGCATTACATTGGAGGGAAACAAATCGTAAGAAACCTGAAAGTTGTTAATGATATTGCTGAGCGTGGAGTCAAACTGTTTGAAGACTTCAATAAGCTTCTAACAAATGATGAAGAAGAGAAGCAGTTGTTCCTACAAGTGGTAGAAGCTAATAGAAAGTGGGTTCCGACAAAAACGACAAAGAGAGCAGTTGTTAAAAGCTTGGGGTCGGCAACTTCAAAGAAATAAGCCATGTTTTTTTTATCCCTCTTTATTATTATATAAGATTGCGTTATTTATTAACGTTATTCTATATTAAAATAAATGAATTTATTACTTTCTACGTAGTTGTAATTATTAAAAAAAAATTCCCAAAATTGCGGATTTTTTTCATTTTTTTCTTAATGTTATATGTCATTGAGCACCCTCTTCCCGTTGGAATATTAAATTGAAACTTTCCCAGAATATTTGTTTTGGCGATAGCAAAAAATTTGGGGGGTGCCCCGATCTGTAAACCCGATTTAGTTTTTCGCCTATATAATATGGGCCACCCTACTGATCAGTGATGCCCTTTAGTTACATTAGTTCGGGCGACTGGAGTTCATCTCAACATCCCGGCCCCCCTAGGCGAGTACTAGCCTAGTAGACGCTGTAGTGCCTGTAACGTAGCTACAACGCCGCTCAGGCCGATGGGGCAGTGAGATTGTGGCCTTATTTGGTTGCGCGTGGATGTCGTATTGAGGGGGCGCCAGAACCATCCAGCTTCTGGATGCCGTGCCACATGGTTAGACTACGATCGTCGGGTGGCCGTACGGCGGCGGAGGACAGTTGGTGAGCCAGGATGTCCGGCGTTCCGGTGGAGTAACGTATGATGCGGTCTTTCACACAACCGGCACAAGGTATCAGATCCGCATTCAAGCGTGGCGTGTGACTGGGCCAAGCAGTTTAAACAATACCCATGTGCCTGTGCCACCTTCTGACGTTGTACGGGTAACATTCCCTTGAAAATAGAGCAATGCTGCAGCCTATGTGAGCGGCAACAGAGCGGACATCTGGTGCGGTGCGGTTTCGGAGGCGCCGGCGTCGCTGCTGCGCGTGTTGAGCTTCGTGCCACGGTTGGCGCCGTTGCTGCCGTGATGGTTCGGGGCGCTGCTACTGGAACAGTTCCAGAGCGAGGCACAGTAACAGCCGAACGGAGAGTTGGCGTGGGGGTTACAGGTGTATCGGCATCCATATCAATCTGTGAGAAGAAAGAGAAAATCGTAATGATTATAATTTGATTGCCTGTAAGCGTGCATGCACAGGGTGCCACGTTAGGGGGCATGACTAAATGATCGTCCGTCTATGGGGTTGCGATATATATGTAGGTCTACGTTTGTCTCACGGCTAGAAGCTTATTGTAATTATCTTTGCGGTTTTTTCTTAATGATATTATTAATTTATTTTCTTTTTCCCGTCTTTTCGGATCGGTTTAGGAATGATTATTATTTACGTTTTCGTAAGAGGCAGCAGTTGGTAAGAAACATAATTTTACAAGCGGCCGGGTTAGCGTTCCGTTTTGCGTACGGAGATCAACCACCCGGATGTGACCATCTGAACCGTAGTGAAGTTTCTCGACCAAGCCGCCATTCTGTGGGGGGGAGACAATCGTCGTGAACTAGGACACAATCTCCAAGCATTGGAGCCTATTCTGGAATTTTCCATTTATACCTTTTGTGAAGGTCTTTTAAATACTCTTCTTTCCATCGTCGGCTGAAATTATGATGGAGAATTTTAATTCGTTCCCATCTGTTTAGTAAGGACGGCGACTACATGCCTGGCTCAGGTGTGGCCAGAATGGGCGCTCCTTTAAGAAAATGCCCTGGGGTAAGGGCAGCAAAGTCGGAGGGGTCTTGCGAGAGT
Organism: Bactrocera tryoni; assembly: GCF_016617805.1. Lineage (NCBI taxonomy): Eukaryota > Metazoa > Arthropoda > Insecta > Diptera > Tephritidae > Bactrocera > Bactrocera tryoni. The sequence goes on from NW_024396545.1 coordinate 328,267, forward strand.
GCAGCGAGAGGCCGTGAGTTGAGAACGGCTTCGATTCTGGTTAACAATGTCGTGAATTCTTCATAATTGAATTTGAGGTTGCCAGCGAGCTTCTTGAAATGAGATTTAAAGCTCTTTTCCGCTGATTCCCATAAACCCCCCATATGAGAAGCGCTTGGGGGGATGAACTGCCAGTTTATACCTTGAGGAGCGTATTTTTGAACAATGTCAGGTGAGACTTGTTTCATGAACTCCACAAACTGTTTCTCTGTAGCTCTTTGAGCTCCAATAAATGTTTTGCCATTATCGCTCATGATTTTTGAAGGAAAACCACGTCTTGCGGCGAAGCGAGCAAATGCGGCAAGAAAAGCCTCCCTGGTCATATTAGTACATAGCTCCAGGTGTACTGCTTTTGTTGTGAAACAGACAAAAACAGCCACATAGCCTTTCATGAGGGTAGGAGATCTTAGCATGGAAGCCTTTATTTGAAAAGGACCAGCAAAATCTGCTCCTGTAGTGGTAAAAGGCGGAGCAAAGTTGCAGCGTTCCGGTAGAAGTGCTGCCATAATCTGTGTTCGCATTTTCCGCTTATGCATAGTGCAGATCTTGCACCTGAAAATGCATTTCTTGATTTGGGGCTTCAAACGTGGAATGTAATACTCCTGTCGTACCACATGCTGCATGAGACGGTTTTCGGCGTGTAGCATTAATATGTGGATGTAATGTAGGAATAATGTGGCAAATGGAGATTTCTCAGGTATTATTATGGGGTGGCGCTCGTTGTATGTTAGGCTTGAATTAGCAAGCCGACCATTGGCCCGAAGCAGCCCTTTCGTGTCTAGAAACGGCTTTAGCACTAAGAGTGAGCTTTTTTTTATCAATCGGCTTCGATTCTCTTAATGATGCTATGTCGCGGCTGAAGTAGCGCGTTTGAGTTGATGCGATAAGAGCGACCTTTGCCTTTTGTAAGTCTTGGTGCGTCAATGAATCGCATTGGGCGTAAGTTGCTCCTCTCAGTTTATGTTTAAGTCGCTCTATGAACTGGAGCATCGGGGGAACGATGAAAGTCGTTCAAGGATGTCATTATCCCCCAATATTGTGTGGTAGGTGTCGATTTTTCGACTTTCGGGCGCAATTATGTTGCGCATTGGGGATTGTGGCCAAGAATCGGAAGATTCTGCTAGCCATTGAGGGCCATTCCACCAGAGCGTGGTGGTGGCCAGGTGCAGGGGTTTGCACCCTCTTGTACCTAGATCGGCAGGATTGTCAGCACTGGCTACGTGTCGCCATGTGGCGGATCCCACTAGGTCAAGTATTTGAGAGGTTCGGTTGGAAATATATGTTTAACACGCATGTGGGGGTTTTTCCAACCAGGCTAGGACTATCTCGGAGTCAGATCAGAGATATAACTTGTATTTCGCCATATCTAAGTGGGTCTGCACCATGGAAACTAGTTTTGCTAGGAGCAGGGCGCCGCAGAGTCCAAGTCGTGGTAGACTTATCGTTTTTAGAGGCGCAACTTTTGCTTTAGCTACTAATAAGTGGCTTGTGGTCGCGTTATCGCTTTGTGTGCGCACATATAAAGTGGCACAATATGCCTTTTCAGAGGCGTCACAGAAGCCGTGTAGTTCCACTTTGTATTCGGGAGAATAGTTTACCCACCGTGGAATTTGTATCTGCGAGATGTCGTTCAGATTACTCGCGAACTGGGACCACCTTTCTAGACGAAGTGGTTTTACTTGCTCGTCCCAGTCGGTACCATCTAGCCATAATTCTTGTATCACGATTTTGGCTTGTATAATATTTGGCGAAAGCCATCCTGCGGGGTCAAAAAGTTTTGCGACAGAGGAGAGAATTTGGCGTTTTGTAATGGCGGATAATGCGGATATGGACTCGGTCGTGTAGGAAAACTGGTCCGATATCGCATTCCAATGGATGCCTAGAGTTTTTGTGGTACTTTCCTCTTCGAATATGAGGAAATTAGTATCCAACAAATTTTCTTTTGGTATGTTTTTTAATATATTTGGGTGATTTGCCGTAATCTTTTTTAGGGGAAACGCTGCAGTATTGAGGGCTTTTGTCACTTGTGATAAGGACTCGTATGCTTGTGAGAGGCTGTGGCTCCCAGACAGAATATCGTCTACATACGTTTGTGTTTTTAAGATTTTTGTTGCCAGAGGAAATTCTGACCTTGTGTCTTCTGCCAGTTCGTGGAGTGTACGGATGGCTAGATATGGGGCACAGTTTACGCCAAAGGTAACTGTTTTTAACTTGAAGTCGCGTAGTGGACTATTGGGGGATTACCGGAAAATAATGCGCTTAAAATCCTGATCGTCTTTATGTACGACAATTTGTCTATACATTTTTTCGACGTCCCCGTTGAATACGTATTTGAATATAGTTTAGAATAAGCAGCATTAAATCAGGTTGGAGCGTGGGTCCCGTAAACAGGATATCGTTTAGGGAATTCCCCGAGCTAGTAATTCTTGAGGCATTGAAGACAACTCTGACTTTTGTTGTTTTCTTGTCAGGCTTTACTACTGCATGATGTGGCAAGTAGAATGAGTAATATTTGCCTTTTAAGATTTTTTCACAAGGGCTTACTTCCTCCATGTGATTTAAATGAAGGTATTCTTCTAAGACACCATCGTAATCTTGTTTCAGCTCCCCTTTTCTAAGTAGGATTTTCTCCATACTTAGAAACTGCTGTATTGCAGAGGTGCGAGAGTGACCTAAAGCGAGTGTATCTGGGAATTGCTGCTTTAGTGGTAGTCGTACGACATACCGACCATTATCTGATCTAGTAGTTGTGGCTTTGTAAAAGTCTTCACAATACTGATCTTCGGGGGTTATGATTGAAATGGGGGGGAGCTCTTCTATCTCCCAAAACTTTCTCAATTGTGAATTGAGGTACTCGTTTGAGATTTCCTCAACTTGAGTTGTCATTGTTGTGACTGGTTCCGTGACTAGTCCACTTATGACCCATCCGAAAATGGTATTTTGCGCTAGAAGTGTTTTTGAAATTTTTTCAACACCTTCTAGTATAATTTGCGATATTAGATCGCTGCCTAATTGAAGGTCTATTTAGCGGGGGTGTTGCAGTTGGGATCTGCTAGCTTTAGGTGTGTAACCTTTTGCCATTGCTTGCTATTTATATGATAGCTTGGTAACATATTCGTGAGTTGCGGTAAGACTATTGCATCTGCTTGAATGCGCTTATCCGCTTGAGGAGAAATTAGGGTAATGGGGCAGATTTTATTAGAGTTTTGAACTACTCTTCCGCCCATTCCCGTAATTTCAAAATTGACTAATTTTGTAGGCAGTTGTAGCCTATTTTGTGCCCTAGACGCAATAAATGATCTTTGTGATCCTTGGTCTATTAAGGCCCTGAGTTTAAACAGTTCTCCTCGGTGTTCGATGGAGACGACTGCTGTTGGTAGTAGTACCATACTTTGAATCTCGCTGTGCAGCGTTTGAGTTTTTAATGCCTTGGAGCAGCATGGTGCCTCTTGGCAAAATTCGGGATTTTGTGTTTCGGGAGTTGCGGTTGCAACTAAACCCGTGGCTCTTTTTGAGAAAGCGCTACTTTGAGGTGTGTTGGGAAAGTTATTTATGTGCAACATAGAATGATGCCTTTTGTGGCAATATATGCAATTGAATTTGCTTTCGCAATTATTGAGATTGTGTGAGTGGGACAAGTAGTTTGTACAGAGTCTTTTTGATCTGACAAAGTTGTTCCTTTCATTGATATTAAGTTTTTTAAATTTTTCGCAAGATTTTAGCTTGTGCCCTCCTTTACACAGTTCGCACGACGTTAATTTATTTTGTTCAGATGTGAACGATTTATTTTTAAAAAAGCTTCTGTTTAAACTGTTGTTGTTACTAGTTTGGGGTTTAATGAAACTTCGATTTAGGTCGTGTTGAACGTTTTTGGTTCTGACCGTCTTTTTACCTACCCTTTCCGCAATTTCGTATTGGGTAGTTAAGAAATCTTTCATCTGTTGCCACGTTGGGCATTTTCTTCGTGATGAGAGCGATTGCTCTCACAGAAGCAAAGATTTTTCCGGTAATGCCGCGGAGCATATGTTTACCAGTATGGGGTCCCAATTGTCAGTGGGAATATTTTGTGTCGTTAGAACCGACAAACAATTCGAAATAGTAAATTGAAGTTTTATGAATTCTTCACTCTTTTCTCTCTGAATTTTTGGTAAATTCATTAATATGGTCACTTGTTTGTCGACCAGTATTCTTTCATTCTCGTATCGTTCTTTTAAAGCTTCCCAAGCTAAATTGAAATTGTTGTCATTAAGAGCGAACTGTTTTACTATGACGCCTGCTTGACCTTTAGTTTTGTATCGGAGGTGATACAATTTTTGTGCATTAGATAATTTTGGGTGGTTTATGTAAACGGCGGTGAACATGTCCCGGAAGGACGGCCATTGCTCATAACCCCCATGAAAAATTTCTGTGCCACATGCTGGCACTTTGAGGTGAATACCTGAACCTGCCTCTTGGGCCTGTGTTTGTGGTAGCTCTACTCTCACTTGTGGATTTGGTGCGATTGACCTTGTTAATTTTAATTGATCAGAGATCATGGCTTTTGTCTCTTCATATTGGTCAAGACAATTTTCATATTTGGAGTAAGCCGAGGTTTTGAAATTTTCCGGAAGATCCGAATCATCCGTTTCTACAATGGCGTCATAGGCCGCTTGAAGACGTGTCCAAAAATTGTCAAGGTTTTGATTCTTGATTTCTAGTACCGATTCAGAATTATCTAGAATCGGCGAAGATGAGAATCGAGTGCAGTATCGTATTAAGCTGTCACTCTCTGATAAAAATTTAGCGTATGAAATATCTTTACCCCGTTTTTGTTTTGTAGCACCTTGCTTCGAGCGTGTAGCTTCTGCCGGTGTACATGGACTTTTTTCATCCGAAATCATTTTTTGTATTTTTAGAAATTGAAATTGAATCTGTGTTCATTTAGATGAAAAATGGTAATATATGTAGATATATACAATTTTCTGATTTAAAGCAAACGGATAAATTTAGAGAACCGTAAAGCTCTTTCACGTCGATAAGAGCTTTAATTTCTGTTAAAAGTAATAAATTGCGCGTTTTTCAGATTTAGCGTTTAAGCGGTTGTATGTAGTTTGGTTTTAAACTTTATATATTATATATATGCGGACTTATCTGACTGTCCCTGTTTGTGTACTCGTTAAAGCGGTCAATACACTTTGTCAATATGTATGCACGATATGTGCTCAAAGTAATCCTGCTTGTTCTAAGACGAAGAACAAGAGATAGTTGCCGGTATGGTTTAATATATGTACTATGTGTATGTACAGATTAGTGCGTATGTAATTTTTTATTTATTTATGTATGTGTATATATATATATGGATATAAATATTGAAGATAGTATATGTTAATATAAATATTTATTTATATTTTGAGCTGTTTAATATATGTACTTGTAATATATGGTAATGTATGTATATTGAATATCTATGTACTATGTTTGATTTTATTTTGTGTATTTAGCCGGTATGTATACATATGTGTATCTCTTTTTGTTTTTTTTGTTTTTTACACAACCGCTTTGAAATACTTTGAACTAGTATTGCCAATATGGGCTTCAAACATACATATACATACATATATACAGTGCTAATACTAATAGGAATCGATACGACTAACTCTGGGGGATGTAAATGTTTCCATATAGGGAATGCTGTCCTCCTCTTGTCGTCGCAGGTTGGGTCCGGTGTATTTGTTGCTTGATTTATTTAATTATTTTTTTTTTTCCCGCGCCCGTTTAGATTGAGTTTTTTTCCATTATATGTTAGTTGCGCCCGTTTGTTTTTTGATCGTATAGTATATCAATATTTATTTCACATTAATATCGATAACTATTTTCCAACACCAATAATAGGTAAGGGGGCAGAAACCATTGGAGAAACTAGCCACATACAAAATCTTCACTGCTTTTACTTTGTTGCTTTTTGTTATATTCTTTCACTTCACATTTACACCACCTCTTTCATTTGCTTGGGAATTCATTAAAAAATGTTGTTGTAATCTGTAATCTGTATGCACTGTATGTGACTCTTTCTGTTTCCACTTCGTAAAATAAAAATTTGTTGCAATACGTTTTCGTTTTCTGCGTATTTGTGAAAACTAATTGATTTTACAAGTGAACTCTTTTGTTTGCCTTTTGCAGAAAAATAAGTACACAAATTTATGTGGACTACACGCCGCGCTATCAACCGAATCACTTGTCGTTTTTTTTTTTTTTTTTGGTTTACGATTGCATAATATATGTGTATATGTGTTCACTGTGTCACTGTACCTTTGCGAAAATCTGTATCTCTTGTGTAAAAGTTGTAACTGTTTTTTTTTTTTTTTTAAGCGCATATACATATATATATACATGGATGATTCTATGTTATTGTCCGTAACTGTATATATATATATATATATTTATGTATATCAATGTATACTGTTTTGTTTTACCGCACTTTATAACCGTTGTTTTAGAGGTATTTATTATATATATATATAAATTTTTTTTTTTTTTTGAATACCGCACACTGCCACGAATTTCCACTATTCACTTTTTAGCCGTTTTGATTTTTTAGTTTTTCGCCACAGTGCCTTTCTTTTTCTCTCGAAGGACCATAAATATAATATTAATAGTTTATAAACACAGGCATTCATTTCCTTACTATAACTTACTCCTTTTAAATCTCGGTTCTTCCCCAAACTTTCCGACTCCAGTTCCAATTTTAAAATGTAAACTTTTACAAGCGAATCGTATATTTTTACAAGTGAATTGTATGTTTTTATAAATGAATTGAATATGTTTTAAAAATGAATTGTATATGTTTACACATGAATGATATATGGTTTAAAATGAATTGTATATGTTTAAAAAATGAATTGTATATTTTTACACCGTATGGTAGTTGAGGTGATAATTCATGTATCAACACAGCGGTAGAAATGGGACGTTTGGATGGTCAATCAGGTTATAGCACTGAATAAAACTTCCTTGATGTGATTAGCACACTACGCCAATTTCCTTTTAGGTTATAGCACTGGATACTACGCCGAGTTCCTTTTAGGTTATAGCACTGGATACTACGTCAATTCCCTTTTTGGTTAAACGTTACCAAACCACAGTTAAATGTATATAAAACGGGTAGAAGCCAAATCACAACGAACGATCTCTATATAAAGTGACCGGAGTGTGCCAAAGATGCAAAGTTAAAAATGTTTTAAATAGACGGTGCGGTGCGCGTGTGTAGCGGCGAACGTGACTTCTAGAACTGTGTAGAACAAAAAACGGCACAGCGTCACCTTCTTGTTGGTATAAAATGAAAAATGGAACAAAAACAGTTTGGTGTAGAGATGATCAATGATGCCCTGTTTTTCTATTAACATGTTGATGTGGAGAGTGTTGTATTCACTGGTCAGTGATGCCCTGTTTTTCTCTACTTAACATGTTGATGTGGAGAGTGTTGTATTCACTGATCAGTGATGCCCTTTAGTTAAATTAGTTCGGGTGACTGGAGTTCATATCAACAGTCGGTTAACGCACTTTAAGTGATTTTCAACATAACCTTTGTATGGGAGGTGGGCGTGGTTATTATCCAATTTCTTCCATTTTTAAACTGTATATGGGAATGCATGAAGGAAACGGTTTTATAGAGTTTGGTTGACATAGCTATAGTGGTTTCCGAGATATGTACAAAAAACTTAGTAGGGGGCGGTCCCACGCCCACTTTTCCAAAAAAAATACGTCCAGATATGCCCCTCCCTAATCCGAACCGTTGTGCCAAATTTCACTTTAATATCTTTATTTATGGCTTAGTTATGACACTTTATAGGTTTTCGGTTTCCGCCATTTTGTGGGCGTGGCAGTGCGTCGATTTCGCCCATCTTCAAACTTAACCTTCTTATGGAGCCAAGGAATACGTGTACTAAGTTTCATCATGATATCTCAATGTTTACTCAAGTTACAGCCCGCACGGACGGACAGACAGACGGATGGACAGACGGACGGACGGACAGATAGACCTCCAAATTTCAACTCTACTCGTCACCCTGAACACTTTGGTATATATAACCCTATACCTGACTCTTTTAGTTTTAGGACTTCCAAACAACCGTTATGTGAACAAAACTATAATACTCTCCTCAGCAACTCTGTTGCGCGAGTATAAAAAGAATGCTAATTCAGTTGAGGAGAATGCCAATGCTTCGACGAACAAACCCGTTGTGAACACAGGAGAAGTAAAAGCTCTTCATTCCGTTTCTAAAGCTTCATTTGCGCAAATAGCTAAACAAGGCCATACAAATACAATTCAAAAAAGTAGTCTGTTATCCCAAATCTTGGATAAACTACAACAATTTCAGTTAAATTGCACAATCACCCATTGTATAGTCCACCTAGACATAATATAAAAATAGAAACGTATATGAATTTATTAAAAAAATATGACAGAAGGTACATCATTGGTGGCGACTTTAACGCAAAACAAACTCATTGCGGATCTTGTTTAACTACAACTAAAGGTCGAGAACTTCTCAAAGCTATACAAGCAGTTGGATGTAATTTTGTTTCTACAGGAAACCTACTGATAGTCAGAAATTGCCAGACCTGCTGGACTTCTTTATAATCAAAAAAATACCGAAACTCAGTTTATGTATAAAGGGAATGTCAAGAATCGATTCTTAATCGACTTCGACTACTGAAGATCGATTCCGAAAAATCGATTATTTTACGAGAAAACTTGATCCTCGAGTAGAATCGGAATCGAGCTTACCATCTCTACTGGCAGCCACCGCGTGCACATAAAATAACCTCCGCACAATAACCACCACAAAAAAAATGATTTTTTTCCATGTTATTTATATGGAAAACAGAAAATTTGAAACAGGCACCTCTTAATATTAATAATAAGAGCTCATCTTTTGAGTGACTTTCTTTTTCACATTTTCGAAAGTTTTTAGCCTGTTTTTCAGTTGAAAAAAAAGGTTGACTCATAATGACACACCCTAATATATATATATCAGTAAATATTTTGCGGTTTTATAATCCTACAAACCGCAAGTTTCACACTTTGGTATGGGTCATAATTTATAATTTAGTATTAAGGACACACTATTATTAAAAGGAACAAAAAAATTAAATAAAATGGCTTTCCCGAAATATTTAGAAAACTTTTTAAGAAAATATGACGACTTAATTGATAATGAACATGAAATATTTTTTTATTCCATGCTAAATGAATTGCGACCATGTTTATCCGAGCCATTTACATATATATTCACTGAATGGTTTACATAAGAAAGATTGTTATTTTGCGCATGATTCATACAAGAAAATAGTAGATATATGTAATTGTATTCACTCTATTCCCGATATAAAATATTGAAAAAAATTTATAATTTATATGCTGTCATGTTTAAGAAGCCAAGATGTTAGAAAACAAAAACCACAAATGTGTGATAAAGAAACCAAAAAATAATTTCGAAATGTGACTCAAGAAGATATAAATATGAATTTTACTTTTTAATAATCTAATTGTAATAAAATATTTACGGGAGTCACATCAACGTGGAGAAATATGGATTCAAATTTTGAGAACGAACAACAAATAATTAATTTTGAGATTAATCAAGACGAATTTGATAAGATCTTACAAAATTTCAATGAAGAAGGATTTTACAAGCAACTTCAAGAACTAGGAGAGCCCGCCAAATCCCAACAAGATACCATCGAAAGGGAGACTCAGATACCAAATAAACGTAAGAGACAACGACATTCAAAGTTAATACAATACGAGGTATCTGTACAAAAAGCCAATCAACCAAGAGCTATTCCTGGAAATGTAAATAATTGTATTGATGTTTGTGAACCAAAATTAGCAGCTGTTCCTATAAATGGAGTTTTAAACTCCAGGGGTTTACTAAATGTAGGAAAAATTGATTTAAATGGAAAGGGTGAAAACGTCCCCTCATTTGAAGTTAATTTTAAAAATGATGGGGATATTCAGAAATTAAAATTTTTAATACAACAATGGTTTGATGATGAAATTTCTCAGGGTGATGATATTGATTTGGAAGGCAATCGAACTTCAATAAAAACCAATAGTATTTGCTGTGATGTTGAATGGACCCGTGAAGATAAACTTCTAAGTGAGCTTTTAGGATTCGTATATAAATATAAAAGTGTTGGTGCCTTTGGCCGCATTAAGCACTTGAAAAAAAGTTTATATGCGTTTTTTAAATTTAGACACAACAAATGTTTTATTTATAAGTGTACAAATGTTTTAAATTTGAAATAAATAAACACATATATACATATATATACATGCATAAAACGATAAAACCGCAAATGAAAAATATATACAGACACACATATATGTATATGCATAAAACCACAAAACCGCAAGAAAAAGTGATCTAGAACACGTATTTTACTATTTTAGCACTACTTATCAGCGGCAATATTCTGTGATTAGCTCGGCCACACTTCCAGTTAAATACATATCTTTCTGAGATTACGGCACCTCTTAGTAAAGTATCCTTCCTGCCTACATCTTCTGCATGTGTTTCCAGGTATCAAAGCGAATAATTTCTTACCTCTTGATCGTATATGATATGTCCATTAAGGGTTTAGGTGGGTTTCAGAGGTACAAAAAAAGGTATTTTTACGATTTTTTTTAATATAAGCATCAAATATTTGAACAATATCTCCTGAAATTTCGAAACAAAAATGTTGAAAATGCAGCCGTTAAGACCTCATTTCCCTGGGTGTCTCACAAAAAATGCTCTCGCCGTGGACTGTTTAACTTATTATTTGCTCATATAAAATTAAAAAACTAAGCATATTCCGTTAGTACATATCTAAATCTCGTTTTTGAACGAAGGAAATAAAATAATATTACAATTTTCCTTTTTTCTCAGACTTTAAACAAAAAATCTAATTTTTTGGTAAAATTTTCGCCATTCATTGGTCAAAAAAATAAGTTGTAATGAAACAAGAAAAAATCCTTAGTTCAATAACTAGATAACGTTATTTTAAAAACGTATACACAATACGAACTAAATCGGTCGATAAATTTTCGAGAAATACTGTTGTTGAGGAATTAGTTGCTAAAATGCCGTTGTCAAGGGCTGTACAGCGTATATTACTGCTTGAAAATAGATATCATGTTTATAGAATCTTGCTACGTATAAAAAAAAGAAAGTATGGTGTTCATCCTATAAACCAAACAAGATGGAGGTTCGGTGAATTTAATCATTTATATCAAAATCTACGTAAATTTCCAGATAGATTCTTTCAATATCTACGTATGTCTATACAATCTTTTGATATATTGCTTGAAAAAGTTCGTCCTAAATTAACAAAACAAAGGAAAGCAATTCGTGCAGAGCAGAGGCTCGTTTTGACCTTGAGGTAAGTTAAACATAAATTTCATTTTATTCATTTATTTAAGTTAAACATAATATTACATATATACTTTACTGTTTGTTCTGATTATTCGCAAACGATGTCCGGTATTTGTTTAAAACAATCAATTTTTTTATGAATAAAAAAAACACTCACCTGAACAACCACATATTTCTCCCAGTTTTTTCCATATGTTGTCAGTGATATTTTTATTTTTGAAGTCTTTGTGGCTATCCTGCCACAAAACCGGGTAGCTTTGCACCTCAGAAATAAGCATTTCAATGTTAAATTTGTCCATTCTTTCTGTTCATCGCTCAGTAGTCAACTGAAAATTAGAACATCTTTTAATTGTTAAGCGACGTCGCTCAATCGCAGAGAAATCGCTCAGTCGCTCAAAGTGTAAACACAATGGCTACGACAGACTGCAGCGGCACGACAGTGAACTGACGTCGCTTAGTCGCAGAGAAAGTTATCATTTTGCTCAGCCATACTAATACCTTTCACTTCAATGAAATTTTAATATTTTGCTCAAAAAATAAGTAAATAGGTAAATATTTTTGCTTTAAGGGGTTATATACAGTTAGGATTTTCAAAAAATCGATTTTTTTTTTGCGTTTTCTTAATGTATATATATCTGAGTATGCACGTGCAAAATTTCAAGTCGATCCGACGAATATTTTCGAAGTTATAGACACATTAGTGATGGCGCGCCGACTACATGTAAAGTGCTTTCAAAACTTTAAACTCGTTTTTCTCGAAACGGTGTTTTCAAAATCGGTGAGCAAGATTTCTCAGAAATGGCTCAACCGATCGGTCTGAAATTTTTACACAAGCTTCTTAGCTATATTTTTTAGTAATTAATCCGGCCTGCAGTCGTGTAGTCGTGCAGCTGTCAAAATAACACTGCCCATAAGAACGTGTGTATTTTAATATTTGACAGATGTAGTTTGCAGTCTGTCGTACTGAGTAAATAGTTGCATATGCCATCAAAATTTATGTATTTTGAGTTTGTTTTGATTATTTCCTAACGGAACTTCTTGAGTGAAGCAACATATGTGCGGCCTTGCACAGAAGTAAATAGTTGACAAAAATAAAAGCAGAAAGCAACGTGTACATTCAACTGCAAAAGTTTAATTTAAAAAAGAGTCTAAATAAAAATACTGAAAATGGAAATTAAAGTAGATGGTAATAGTATTATTTTCGGTAATAAAATTTTTTTAAATTGTTTTTAGAATAACAAATTTTAATGAAGTGTCTTTGATTCAGTTTTATTTGTTTTTTAAATGTGTTGGAGATTTAGTAACTTTGTCAGCCGAATGCAGTGACCAGTTAGTGTGTAAATGTTGATACAAGTATATATGTAGTTTAAAATAATATTAAGTTCATGTACAGGGATTTGCAGGTTTCTAAATAAAGTTCATTAAAATAACCTAACTTTTTAGTTTCAAAGTGTATTTTGTACATCAAATGTGCGTGTTATAGCATTGGTTTTTGCAAGTAATGTCAATAAACAAATGTATAATTAGTTGTTGTTGTCTCACTCTCTCTCACTGAGATTTATATTTTTTAAATTTCTTATCGTAGGAACGTCTCATCAATGCATATTTTCTCGCTCCTATATTTTTGAAATTTGATGCTCCAAAAATGGATCAAGTACGACGAAAGGTCAGGAAGTTTTTGAAGATATAGTCAGAAAAACAGGTTTTGAAGGTGACGAACACCCGTATGATGATATACTGAAATGTGTAAAATATTTATGCAGACGCATTGGGGTGATGTGGAAACAAAACCATCGCGTAAAGTCAGACGTTATAAGAAACTACTCGGATTGGCTCTCTTACAAAGAGGTTGTTACCTTAAGTCTCGAAACTCTATCTTTGCCATCTGAAAAAGAAGAAGCAAAAGCGAGTGAACTTGGTCGCCCAACTGCTGATTTCTCTGCATGCTCCTAACGGACTAAGCAACGTAGAATAGCAAAATTGGCAGAAATTGATAAAATGGCAAATTAGGTCGGCAGAAGATAAAACTCAATTCATGGAAAAAAAAATTCAGGTTAGAAATAAGTTGAGATCAGAAATGGGTTTAATAGTGGACATGCCAAAAACAGGAGGTAGTGGGACGTCAAACGATGGCAACACGGCTAGACGCTTTTTTAATAATGCTGGTTTGGCTTCTCAAATAACGGGCGTTGACGAAGAGCTCATACTAAGATGTGCAGCATTACTGCAAGCTATGTCATCAGCGGACAAATTTAACCAATTCGCACTTGAAACTGCTAAAGGACTTGTAGAGAAGTACCCTTGGTTCTATCTTCCACCTTCAGTTCACAAGATCCTAGTGCATGGTTCCAAAGTCATCGAATGTGCAATAATATCCATTGGAGAACTATCAGGGGAAGCTGCGGAAGCCAAAAACAAGGATATTAAGAGGTATGAGCTTCAACATACGAGGAAAACTTCTCGAATTGCAACAAATACGGATTTACTAAATATGTTTTTGTTGAGCTTAGATCCATTTATTACAGGTCAACGAAAATTGCCATGCAAAAAGAAAAGCGCATTATTAAAATCTACAATAAAATTGTTGGAAGACTAATTACGTAAAGGAATTTTTTATTGAGGTTTACAACGTCCTTATCTTTCTTCCAAATTAATAAAATTTTTATTTGAACTGTAAAAAATAAATTGTTTAATTTTATAAAATTAAATGGCACATATGTTTTCCTTTCTATTTATTAATAATAAATCCGGGAATTGGAACAAAATTTATCGGATGCTCAGGTATTTTAACGTTAGAATTATATATGTAGGATATGAAAAGTGGGCGTTATACAATTGCGATTTTTTCAGAATATCGTACTTGCATGAACAGAAATATGCTGTGTATATTGCAGGTCAGTATCTCTATTCTAACTATTTTTGTCGCTATCCTCCATACA